>NC_046165.1:21235040-21391188 GCF_011064425.1 Rattus rattus
GATACGAGTATAACCCAACAGACAGCGGACGATGTTGTGTGGCATCGGCTGGCCATCGCTTGTCATAACTTCGCAGAGAAAAACACGCTGAACAACCTTCTGGTGGCTTCTTGCCACTTCTCAGACTCAGGCCAATTGTCAGAGCTTCAAGGTTTCTTCTGGATCGACCCACCATTGCCAAATCCTGAATAGTGTTTGTGAGTGGATTGAACCCCACTGAAGACTCGTGTGAACTTCACTGCTGATATCCTGACAACACTGATTAATTTTGCTCCAAAAATTTTTTTTCTACACAAGTCCTCATCTTCTTTTGTTTTATTAACCTTTCCTTTCCACTACCTATGGTAGACTAGAAGGGAGCATTTAAAAACCCTTATTAAAAGTGGATTTTTGAAAGAATCTAAGCCTACAGATACCCCACTTAGGACGGCGTAAATATGTTTTTTTAAAGTGGCAGTTTTTCTTTTTCCCTGGCTAGTTCCCAAATGAGTGAAACAGAGACTATGAGATTTATTTGATAAACATTATGGCTCAATCACTGGGTGGTTAATAATCTATTCTAATCCTCTAATCTTGGTTACCTCAGCAAAAATCCCTGAGATATTTGCATTTTATTATTGGTCTGGCTTTCTGGGCTTCAGGTGTTTTTCCATGATGTTTCTCTGGACCCCTTACTCATGGAAAATCCCCTCTTCCTCTCCCTTTCTCTGTCCCCTCCCCCTGGCTGGTGGAAGGCGGGTCCTATTCCCTTCTGTCCAGCCATTGGCTGATCGGCTTTTGTTGGCAAGTCAGGGAATAAATGGGAGCAGTGTTTACACAAACTTGAAACGGGAGAAACATAGACTAAGCGTTACAATGCCACGTCTGGTTTGCAACCAGATACAGGGGTAGAGAAATCGGCATTATTAATGCACGGATAATCGGATAATCGATACAGTGCACACAAAACATTGCGCCTGCAGGGCTGAGTGCTTCAAATTCTCTGAGCTTCTGCACCTTGTCCAGCTGTGGATCTTTGTGACAGTTTCCGTCTCTTGCAAGAAGACGCTTTTGTGCTGCAGCTTGGATGATGCATTGATCTACCGATACAGCAGTCTGTCAGCAGGAGTCAGTACATTGTTACGTTTCTTTTTTTTTTTTTTTTTTCTATTGTTTTTTTTTTTTTTCGAGCTGGGGACCAACCCAGGCCTTGCGCATAGGCAAGCGCTCTACCACTGAGCCAAATCCCCAACCCGTTACTTTTCTGTAGCAGAATAACAGTGATAGATTTCCCCCTAGGCCCATGACCTGTCTAGTATCGAATTCTTGGCCACTTTAGCAATACCGGGTACGAGTCCCATCTCATGGAGCAGGCCTTACATTCCATCTAAAAGTGGTTGGTCACTCCTACGTTTGTGCCACCATCACACCGGCATACAGCCAGTCATTGTTGCAGGTCGCAGGGTTTGTAGATGGGTGACATTGATGACCTTTCTCCTCCGGCAGAGTTCCTTCTAGTACTAAGAATGCTAGTTACTAGGGGTGAAGCTTCTAGTTGGACACCAGCTCGACCTGTCCATATTTGATGACAAGTAGGTATTGTCCCCCCAGCAAAATGGCATTATCATCAAATTATAAAGAGCTACAAATCGCCCTGGGGCTTATAGTTTTGTAGTGAATTATTACAACTTTGGGGCACTCAAGTTGTTAAGGCTTGCCTCAGCATATCAACCAGTACTGTATTGCCAGGCAATCCTTTGGCTATTATTTTTCTCCTTGATGGAAGAAACAACCAGACTTAACTTGCTTCTGACTTGGCCGGAGAGTTTGGTGCTGTGCGAAGTCTCAGCTCAGTTGCCCAGCATACTGAAGAAAACGCTACCCCCAGTAAAAGGTGGGGCTCTAAGACAAGTAAACAAGAGCCATGCCAAGAAAGATAGACACGTCTCCTTTGAAGACTACTGCCAAATACCTCTAAAACACTGCCAAGGAAAGCACCTCACCCGGGCTGCTTCCTCCCCACCTTAGCTCTCCCCCTCTTAACACCAGGGATGTCAGTTGCAGCCCACCAGTTCTTACTTAAGTTTCAAAAAGACATTAAGGCTCCACAGGTAGATAGGGAAGGTGAACATGGTCAAATATATTGCATGCACATATGAAATTACAAATAATTAATAAAATGACGTGTGTTATTTCTTTTAAAAGTAATCTTTAATTCCTAGAAATAAAAAATAGAGAACTGGCTGACTAAAATCAGAGGGTTTGGGGTGTTTTTGTTTTTGTTTTTGTTTTTGTTTGTTTGTTTTTTGTTTTTTGTTTTTTGTTTTTTTTGGCTGTCACCTAGGTTACTTTCCGATGGGCAGCAGGCAGAGATGGCATATTCGGTGTCTCGTGGTGCTGCCGAGAACACAAGGGTTTCAAGTCATCGTGCATCTTCTTGTTTGAGAAAAGGCAGAGGCGTCACTTACTGACGATCACACCTAAGATTCTCTGATTAATACATCTGTCGCAGGGTAGAGCCATCCAACTGAAAGGTGAGACATGAAACCTTGGGAATGTGTTTGGTGATGTATTCCCTCCCTTGCAACAAAGGGGACTTTAAGTGGTTCTGAATCACAGTGCCGACGCACCAGGTCAGAGAGACCATAAGGCACAGTGAGTCTCATTTAGGGAGTTAACCAGGGAGCAATGCTTGCCCAGTAACAGCTCCTGCAGTGGAATTGGCTTTGAACATCGTTTTCCTTTTCTTCAAGACTAAGGACAAAAACCAACCAACCAACCAAGAAACAAAACCGAAAATTAAACAAACAAACAAAAGAACAGATGACAGGCATTAGCAGAAGTAGGGCAAGGATGTTGACTGAGACAAAAATGGAGTGCAAAACACATGATATCTAAATATTAATAGATTTCCCCCTCTCTTTAAAACTGCCGCGTGATAAAGTCAATACTTCGATATAGTAAATTATTCACCTATAAAGTACAAGTTGAGTTTGATATCTGAATACTTTTATGATCTCTAGTATTATTAGGTTCAAACAAAGGCGGGGGGAGGGGCAAGAACCAGACATTCTTTAGGGAAAAACACGTGATCAATCATGCTCTTGGTCCTTAGAAATCCGTGTATTTCTAGGAAAAGCTACTCTGTGGTGTTGGTAAGTTAGGAAGGCAGAGGAATTTCAAATTCTAACAAGGACAAGAAGGAATCTCTACAACTTTTCCTCTTCCTTCCTTGCTTCCTTCCTTCCTTTTTCTTTTCCTCGATTTATTTATTATCCACTTTACATCCCAATCACAGCCCTGTTCCCTCCTCTCCTCCCAGTCTCTCCCTCACACTCTCCTCCCCCACCCCTTTCCCTTTCTTCCCTGAGAAGGGAAGCCCCGCCCCCATGGGTACCGCCCACTCTGGCAGTCAGAACTAGGTGAATCCTTTCCCACTGAGACCAGCAAGGTAGCCCAGTTAGGGGAAAGGGATCCAAAGGCAGGCAACAGTCAGAGACAGCCCCACCATAATCGCTATTGGGACCCACATGGGGTACAGAGCCAGATAGCCAGAATTCTCAACAGAGGAATCTCTAATGGCTAAGAAGCATTTAAAGAAATAAATGGTCAACATCCTTAGTCATTAGGGAAACACAAATCAAAATGACTCTGAGATTCCACCTTACACCGGTCAGAAGGGCTAAGATCAAAAACTCAAGTGACCATTTATCTGGAGCAAGGGGGACACTCCATCATTACTGATGGGAGTGCAAACTTACACAACCACTTTGGAAATCAATTTGGCTATTTCTTAGAAAATTGGGACTAGTTCTAACTCAACACTCAACCATACCACTCCTGGGCAGAGCCCGAAAATGCTCCACAAAACCACAGGGACTCGTGGTCAACTATGGCCATAGCCGCTTTATTTGTAATAGGCGGAAACTGGATACAACTTCTTTCTGATGAGCAAATTCACGAGCAGGATGGGTCCCTGTGTGAAATATCCATGCAAGGTTCGCTTTGAGACACTAGAGGGAGGCAAAGTAAGAAAAACAATGTGGCACCGGTAAAAGAAAACCATTGTTTTCATTCTAACTATTCTGTTACTCTGTTGGGTGGAAAGAGTTTAAATGGTTTCAAAACACGCAAGCTTGAATTTGATTCCCCAAAACACTAAATTCATTTTCCAAAAGCAAATTTACAGATGGAGTCTCAGACGAGGCACTGTGGACTTGGGAAAAACAGTAAAACCACAAGTCAGCTTCGAGAGAGGAAGGCTTCGCTTACACAAGCCTGTTATTCAAAGCTTACTCTAATTCTCTTCAGGGAACTGGTCTCCATGTTGCTTGTGGCTATACATTAAGAACAGGAGAACAGCTCCTTCTGACATTTTCCTTTTCAGTGAGCCAGTGTTTTCAGAAATGGAGAAAAAAGACATACGAGTGCAGCTCTTTAATTCCTGTCTTTGGGTTTTTGCAATTGGCAGACCTAGCTAAGAATTAGAGAATGCAGCAATCCCAGGCTCTACAAATATCTTACCTAGACACAAAGGCAAAGTCTGCTGTGTACCACAGGCTTACTGTGTGTGCAAGGGTTTCTTCAACAACAGTCCCATGGGAGAAGCATCTTCTCTTTACAAGAACCTTGTCTCTTGAACTAGAACACAGCCAAGCACAGCCAACTTGAGGAATAGAAACTGAGAAATGCTTCCTCATTCTGAAAATAAGTCTCCAAAAAAAAAAAAAAGCTGCACAAAATTGAGTTGCATGAATTCTGAATATTATGATTCACTGAGAGGCTGCCTAAAGACAGCCACCCAGAGAACTTTGGAAAATGAGCTGCCCACCCAGAAGCACACGTGTTGTACATCGGAAGATCCACTGGAAGATTGAACATGAAAATAGTATTAACATTATCTATCCCTGTTTTACGAATGATTGAACTGGCTAACTCTAGTTTTCAGTGAGGGAACTGGAAGACTTGGAACAGAGCCTCCCTGTCTCTGAGCCCAAAGGGTGTAATGTAAGCCCATGAGTACTTGGTCACAGGTAAAGAGTAAGATTTGGGTTTGACGGGGTTGGGGATTTAGCTCAGTGGTAGAGCGCTTTGCCTAGCAAGCGCAAGGCCCTGGGTTGGTCCCCAGCTACGTAAAAAAAAAAAAAAAAAAAAAAAAAAAAAAAAAAAAAAGAAGATTTGGGTTGACGATGGTAAAAGAGACGGTCTTTGCTCACACTAAAACATGGCCAAAGGTTACAATCAATAAACTAGAATTAGGAAACATCCAACGACAGGACCCGCATGCCTTTGGGACTGACCTACTGGGCCAATGGAAATTGAAGAAATGACAAACACAACAGAAAAGCAGAAGTTGGGCAATGTGGGAGCAAACAGTGTGGGGGCAGGCATCATCAGGGCGGGCATCTTGAGGGCTGGCATCGTCGGAGCAAACAGTGGGGGTGGGCAGTGTGCTCTGACGGTGGTGCACCAGCAGCCCAGGAACTCCACGCATCTGCTGTATACAGGAGGCAGTCTAGCTAATCTTGGTGGAGGGTCTGTGGTGGAGTAGTCTCCTACTGAAGTGACCTGGAAGGAAGGAACTGTGGTTGATACACATTATCATCTGTAGAACAAGGGGAAGGTCTTGCCATCCCCCAGGGTCTGAGGCATTGTCTCCTTGACATGGCTGCGCTAACGTCAACAATACACTTCACTTAGCTTCCTCTGTTCCCACAACATCATTTTCATTACATTGGTTGAAGCAATGAAGTCCATCACCCTACCTCACCTAAGGGCATCTCTGGGGGTCTTGACATTAATCAGATTCTGATCCAGCTAGAATGGGGGTGAGACCCACGTTTTGTCATTTTTGACAGATTGGCATCATTCTGCTAGTCTACACACTGACGGGTGAGTGGCAAAGTTTACCCATTGTCTCTTTGTCTTACCGGGTTAGATTTCTATCTTTTGGTCAAATGAAAGGTTAACGCCCAAGTTTTCAGGTTTCACTAGGTTGGAACTGATATGGTGCAGCCAGCTGTACCAAGAGGAAGATGTATCACAGCAGGCTCAAAGTGAGGTTTTGGAGATTAGAATGGCATTTAGGCGGAGTAACGTTGCCCAATCTCCCTGCACCCCTCCCTTTGACTCCCACATTGAACCTGGCCTCTGTCCTCGACTTCTCATCACACAGAATGAAAACAAAAGCACCTGGGTAACAAGGCTTGTTAAACTAAATGGGACAGGAGACTTGTCACATTTTTATTTCACACTGGGTGGTAATAAGGGTTACCTTGTATTTTTAATCGGACGTGTGAGTTCGCACCTTCTCAACTTTGAACACAGCAATGAAGTCGTAGCTACATTCAAACTTCCCTTCTGTGTTTAAGGTGGCATATGGCGCACATGGCATATCAGAACACACACCGAGTATTTAAATGAATTGTGCCCCTTTGTGTCTATGTGAGCACCGCAATTGACCCCACTTTAAAAGTGATAAAGACGGGGATTTAGGATTTCAGTCACAGCTGACAGCAGCTGGATCAGACTGAATGGAGCCCCTCTCCACTTGCTGGAAAAGGAAGACGTCCTCAGTTTTACTTTAGATTTTATTTTAGGAAGAAAAGTGTGAGGATCTCCTCTATAACATAGTTTCAAGCCACCACAAATAGTTGTAGTGTGGTGTGGGAAGCAGTCCTACCTTGTATGGACTGTAGACTAGATCTCCAAGAGTTACACAGGTTCTGGTTTAATTTAACTATGTGCTCGGTGCATGTAAGACCCTTCAGAGGATCGTTTTACTTTATGCATTTACCTTCTACAAATCTAATTTGCAGGCACAGCTCCTAGTTGCAGCCGGCTCTTTCTTCCCACAGCCTTTGGATGGTGATTACGTCAATATTAACACACACCTATTTGGTTATTGTTTATATTATGTAGTTAAAACTTAGAGCCTCTCCTTTGTCCTCTGAATCACTTGGTGTTGCTAAGGCATAGCTGTATAATTAGAGACTTTCTAGAATGGGTGGATTAAGGAAATGGACATTCAGAGCCCTCCCAGTGGTTTAAGAAATCCAGAAAGAACGCGGCAGTTCTCAGAATGGCAAAACAGATGCACAGTCTCGGAAAAGGGACCTCTTGGCCTTGCAGACAGGGAGCCAAGTCAGAAAGTGCAGATTGAGAAGGGGTTCTGAAGCTTGTCCCACAGATGATGAAAATTTTGGTCTTGATAACCCTATGCTGTGAACTTCAAAACAAGCTCTTAATTAAGAACAGTTTAAAGGTTGAGTAAGCACGTGACTTGCAGCTGTCCTCACGTTGATCCATCAGGCCTACCCTACCTTGCATGCTATCTTTCAGGCAGGCATGCAAAGACCCTGTGTAAAATCCACTGTGGCATTTGAACAACTAGATATTTGTTAAGTCAGATAGATCACTGACAATGGTCTTCGCTTGCATCTCTAAATCATTGATTAAAATTAATGGGCTCCTTTTGTGAAGATTCAGTAAATTAGGAAACAGAATGGCTCAAAAAATGCTTAGGTAAATGTTTCGGCATGTGTTACATTGTATCTTTTAAAACATTGTATTAATTATTTGAGAATATCATACAACATATTTCAATCATATTCACCTTTCACTCCTCCCTGTAACTCCTCCCTGTAACTCCTCCCATGTCCACCCCACCTTCTTACTGACCCAATTTTGTGTCCTCTTTTTAATTACCCCCACACTGCCCACATACTCCTCAGTACGGGGCCATCTACTGGAGTGTGTCACACCTACCAGGGACCACACCTGTGAAGAAACTCACTCTCTCTCTTTCCTAGACATCACAGCTTCTCATAAACTGCAGAGGGTTCTGAACCTTTTCCCTCTTCGTTCTAGAATGTTGACCAGCTTGATCTGGTGCAGGTCGTTTGCACAACTGCTAGAAGGTCAGGTGCAGCTGCCCTGCATGTCTAGAAGACACCGCCGCAGTACAAGCCACCCCAGCCTCTGGCTCTTACAGTCTTTCTGTCCCTTCTTCCTGGGAGGGGCTGTGTTACAGACATCCCATTGTGGGTACACACTCCCACACTGACACTCTGTAGGTGACATGAGTAGGTCACCTTAGACTTGGAAGGGCAAAGATGGCTTTGTCCCCAAATATTTGTTGTCCTCCCTGAGCAGATGGGTTCACAGAACAAAAGCATAAACTTCTGCTTTTGTTACAGAGAGGTAAAGCTTTGTGACATTCAGGCCAGTGGGCTATAAGCAGAACATTTGGTGAAGCAAAGGAAGGCCCTTAAGGGCAGGAGCACACTCTGTCTCTCCTCCCTTGAAGTGTCTGGCGTGGGGATCTGAAGGAAGACCCTAGATAGTTAAGGCATCCACACAAACACCTCACAAACCTCAAGGAGAACGAACCACCTGCCATTAGAGGCATTGCCTACATCTGGGAGATAAAACGAGCTTCAGTCTTGGTTAAGCTCTTATGATTTGAATTTTACTGACAGCCACAACCAAATCCGACTCATTTTGATCTATTTATTTTATGTTTGAGATTATTATATGGTTACATCATTTCCCTTTCCTTGGCTCCTTCCAAATCCCCCCACATGACCTTCCTGGCCCAATTTCAAATCCATGACCTCTTCTTTATTACTTGTTGTTATATGCTTATATGTATATGCAGGTATATTCCTAATATAACCTGATTGAATAAATCCAATCCATTTTTAAGCCAGTTTCACCACGGAGCCTAGAGTGGGCTCAAGAGTCAGTGTCACCTACACTGGTCCTGAACTCTTGATCCTACTGTCCCAGCCGCCCTAATGTCAGTGTTACAGGTCAATGTTCACACAATCCAATTCCAAATAATTCCCTGAACAAGCACATTTTCAAAGATAAAATATATTTCAACTACTCCATTAACGCTACATGTTCACCGTGGGTCTTGATAAACCAAATGAATTAAATGTGGGTAAGCTCACAGAAAAACCATCTTTCACGTGATCAGTTTAAACCACTTAACAATTTTTTGTAATTCATCATAAAAGCTAACAAGTGACATAAGTGACATAACGTCCTCAGAACTCACTCGTCACTTCTGTCACTGTTTCAAGAATGGTTTTCGGTCACCAGATTTTTTTTTTTTCACAAAAATAAAACAGACATTGAAACCTATTGCTTAATATAAAAAGTTGTGTCAAATAAATGGGACGAGAGGGGAAGATACTTGGAGACTTGACAACTCTGTCACTGACGAAGGAAAACATTAGTGAGCCTTAGAGAGATAAAGACCAGAGGTGTGGTCTGGCCAAATCAAGTCAGCCCTTTGCGAGGGCTCCTAAAGGATGTCCCCAGAAGGAGAGATCTGTGTGGCTTTGCAGAATCAAGTCACTGCACATTCAACTGTGCATTGACTGAGTGGTGGTGTTTAAATGGTGATCGGATTATTCTATGAAAAAATCCTGAGAAGGGGGAAATCAACCACCTCTTGTAGGTGGCCTCTTCATAATATTCTGTAAGATACCCCACTGCTGACAAACTCACTCATGTCTCTTGACTACACATGAGTACACACACACACACACACACACACACACACACACACACACACACCATGCTAAGAAGATGCACATCCTCCAAATCTTTTTCTTCTCATAAGCACAAGAGGAACCAACACCGTCTTCACAAAGCAGTGCACTCAACCGTACACACAGTCTATAACTCTAAGTCTTTTCCTCATTCCTGGGAGGAGTGACCTGTGACTATGACACAATGTTATTTTATGACTGTGTTATACTACATGTCAAAAGTAGGAGAGGATCACATAATGAAGTCTCTAATCAGTGCACCCTGGGTTCATCAGTAGGAAAATAGCCTAGGGCAGACAGGTCAGGCCAAATCAAGTGAGCCCTTTGCATGGGGTACTAAAGGATGTCCCTGGAAGGGAACATCTCTGTGGCCTTGAGGCATCAAGTCACTGTGCAGGGACAGAACGAAAAGAACTCTGTCAACAGCTACTGAGGCCCAGACTCCGATTAAAGCGGAGCCCAGCATCACCTGAAGCGAACGAAGCCTTCCAGTCTCATCAGGGAAACCTCTAAGCCGTGGCAAGGTTACCCAGCCAGGCAAGCTGTGAAGTAATCTGATGTTTTCAGATGTTGAGTGTGTGGGAATTGTTCCTGCATCAAAACAGTGTTTGCAGGGTTTTCTGTAGCTTAAAAACTAAATGTGGGCTTCACGACTCTGCGTTTTCCATAGTGAGAGCTGTTTGTTGCAAAGAGCCGTTTCCTCAGTGAGGGGTAAAGACTGACCACACTTAGCTGTGGGTTTAAAGACGATATACCTATAGGGCAGCCCTACAACTAGAGCTCGAGGAACATTGTGGAAGAAGAGACCGAGAGGCCATGAGAGCCAGAGCCCCAGGGAGTTTGCGGGGAGAGTCTGTCTCCTCATAACATCAGAAGCCACATGCATTTAAAACCACACCAACATGACTGCCCAAGTATGAGCTGAACTGAAGATGACAGCAAAGACCGTGAGAAGCTGGGTGAGGGAAGCCATGAGGCCTCAACCCTGTGCAAAGAACTATAGGCAGCTGAGAGAAGCTGGGAGCAGGAGAGGTGGTCCTCCCCAGGGAAGAAGCAGATGCTAACTGGTTGTCCAGTGTGACACAGTCATCCCCGAAAACACACATACAAGTAGCGTTGTATGGACTCAACAGGTTATGAAATGTATATACTAATAAAAATAAGCATGTAACATCAATTAATGCAAAAAATAAAAAGGGCCAGGAATTTGAAGGAGGTGGGGGGAGGGGCATAGTCAAGGGTTTGGGAGGAAAGGGATGGGAGAAATGCTGTAATTAAATTAACGATCTCAGAAATAAACAGAAAAGGGAGGGGCATGGGTTTGCACAAAAGAGAAGGCTGCTATAAAAGAAAAAATCATTAAGGAAAATCAACATGACTAATTCAGGGTGTGGTTCTAGGAATGAGGACCGAAATTTTTTTTTCTTAATCAATCAACAAAGAAATACATTTAATAGGAAGATGGAATCCAAAGTCGGCCGGTTAGAGGACAAAAGCTAGACTCGACCTGGCAGGCTCTGAAACAAGGGTGTTAAAGACAAACACTTGTCCTTTATCTCTGTCAGAACAGACTCAATGAAACTGTCCCCGAACCAGCATCCATCAGACCACCCAACTGATTAACGATAGCAAACCCAAGTGGAAAAGGAGAAGCCACTGAGGAAACAGACACAACAACCATCCGTCAAGCTCAGGGCTGGTGATAGCCATGTACCCTGCAGTACTTGACTCTCTAGCACCACTCCATGGAGACCCGCTGAGCAGCCGAACACTTCAAAAGTACCGTCAAAATTATCCCTGCACAGGTACACGGGTCAGTTAGCCAGAGGGCACCCACCACAAGCTAAAGCCTCTGCCCTGTGTGCATAGCTTCCGTCTTAATGTGTTCCAGAATCACAGATGCCTTTCTCCTAGGCCTATCTGCCGCTTGCACCGATCGATGGGCAAGTTAAAGGGAGATCAGATAATCTTTTTCTTGAGTACCTTCAGCCCTTAAATCTTTCTGACTCTTCCGGTAAAGCAACATTGCTTTTGCTTACTAGTTTATGTATTTGACAATAAGCATGTATCCTTTATTAAATCCTCTGTCTGTGTTTTAAATTGCTCATGACAGCAAGCCCAGAATCCCATGTCAGCATTGTCAGCTACATCAGCTTTATTCCTACAGTGGGCTTCGTGAGAAATGAGGTCTGACATCCCCCCATCTCACCCCTGATATGTATCTTTTGCATAGAGGCCAGACATCACTTGCTAATTTTACTTCTTCCTCTAAACATTTTACTCTACCGAGTATGGAATTTTTATTCGTTTGGTTTCTAATAATCAGTCCACAGCGTATGCCATAACTGAGCAATCCATGAAAAGCTCTCACACAAGAATCGAAACCAAAATTAGTGTCTACACACAATGCAACTATAGCATTCCAAGCTAAGTATTCCAAGGATCCAGGTCAACATATCAGAGAGATATTTGCACATCAATGTTCATTATAGTCTTAGTCTCAACTGCTAAGTAATAGAATCAATCTAGGAGTTCAACAACAGAAGACTAGATGAAGAAAACTATATATATATATATATATATGTATATATATGTAAGTGAGCACACACACACACACACACACACACACGACATGAAAATAGAAATGAAACGGTATAGGGGAACAAAGTGGCTAATGTGAGGAGGAGAGACGAGAAAAGGGGTGGGGGAAGCAGGGGAGGACACTCAACACACAACACAGACTTGTATGAAAACATCCTGGAAAACAAAAATAACAGCTTGATTTTCACTTCCCTTTAGTTTCTAACCAAACACAGTAGTTTCCCTTATTTTCCTGTAAATCTGTTTCATTTAACCTCTCTTGGCACTACTTTTTAGACAGGATTTTCTGCATGCCTAGAAAATAAATAGACTTTGAGTAATTAGAGACAGAAATTACTTTAAAGACACTGGGAATTTCACATACATAATCAAAAGACTTGAGAAGCTTATTCTCAATGTTACAGTTATAACCGATTCCGAGACTCACACACAGGATTTATTAGACAAAGCGGCTGCTAACGTGAAACCTCACGGCACAGTCAGGAACCGTAAATACTAGACCCTGCTGCTGGAGACATGGACGCTAGGAGACTTTTGCTACAGCACTCCTGAGTGTTCAAATACATTCTCAGAAGCCCAATGTGCAGAACAGGTGGACCTAGTCCTCAGCCCAACTCCAGGTCCTCATAGCAAGGCATGGAAAGGTGAAGAGTTAACACGTCATCTCAAGGAAAACTATTCTCACACAGAGATGGGCTTTAGGCTTGGGTATAAAGCACAACTTAACAAAAATGTCTGCATCTCCAAGCTGCAGGCCTAGGGAGAAACGGGTGGTGCTAGACAGAGGTGGGTGTGGCTTGCCTATTTCCTTCACTTTGAATTTCAACGTAAGCTGGGTTTCTGGGTTTCCTCTTTTTTTTTTTTTTTTTTTTTTTATCTTCTTGTTTGGTTTAGTTTGTAATTAAAAAATCAGGATAGCACACAAAACAATTGGTCTCAGTATAACAGCTTCACACACATATACACAGACACACACACACACATACACAGACACACACACAGACACACAGACACACACACATATATAAACACAGACACACATATACACACACATATATTCACACACATATACACACAGACACATACACACAGACACACACAGAGAGACACACACACAGACACACACACATACACACACACATATATTCACACACATACACACACACACACACACACACACATACACACACACATACACACACAGACACACACACACACACAAACACACATACACACACACACATATATGCACACACACACACAGACACACACAAACACACAAACAGAGAGAGAGACAGAGACAGAGATAGAGAGAGAACTTGCTCTGTAGACCATGCTGGCCTTGAACTCAGAGATCCGCCTGCCTCTGCCTCCAGATTTCTGAGATTAAAGACATTCACCACCACATCTGGCTAAGTTTTCATTTTTCTTTCTTTTCTTTCACTCCCGAGAAACAATCTAAGTTACGCTCTATCAAGCAAGATCAAGATTATCCAAGCAATCCAATGTAGGTTTGTCTGCTTAGAGACAAACGTTAGCAGTGTCCTTAAAAAATAGATCCCTGTCCCTCTGCCATGTGAGTATGTAGCAAGAGGATGGTCCTCAACGAACCAGGACACAGACACTTATCTGTCAGACAACAAGAAGCCAGCCCCATGACCATGACCCTGTCCATCTCCAGAACTGTGACAGACACATTTCTATTGCTTATGATACGGTTTGCACTGCAGCTTGGAGCACAAGGACACCTCTCAGAGAACCAGAGAGCACTAAGCACACAGGACACCATATACAGCATCACGATCAGGAGCTCAAACAAAACTTTCAACCATGAAAACTCAGTCACTTTGTAGAAAAACAAATGCTAGTGTTCTCGAAGTACAGAGTAGAAAAAAACGCATGATCGACTCCCCATGCAAGTCCAAAAAAGACTCAGCCGCTAAACCCAGCTTGAGTTAATTAAAATGCAGCGATAAACATATTTAAAGTGTGCTATTTTTAACCCGCCACAGTCATGAAGGCTATTCCCTCTAGATTAACTAACTTCCTAAAGTATAATTTAATCATTTCACTGTTTTCCTCATGTTTCTCACTGATTCTCGAAACAGAACCCAGCTTTAGGACCATGGAGAAAGGACAGGACATTAAGAGACAAAGCCTGATTTAAATCACCAAGAAGTCCTTTCTCCCTTTGCTAGAATGTTTTTCCTGTTAACGTGACCACATATTAAAGATTCTGTCCTCAGAGCAGAAGAGGGAACACAGCCTCCTAATTCTCCCACGGGATGACCCTAGCGAGTCACGCAGCTCGGCAAAGTTCATTCTCCACACTTGCAAACTTGGACACTTTGTTTTCCAGCCCTGAAAGGAAGTCATGTGTTTGTTGCCAGGCCCCACGCATGCGCTCCTCCCCACCCCATGCTGGCTCTTTCCGTTTACCTTCATAGGTCAAAGTCATTGGCCAAAGAAGAAGAAAAAAAAAAGCCCACAAATTATACAGCCGTGAATTCTGAGTCAGGTAAGCAAAAGATAACCAAGTTACATAGCGTAACGCCCTGTTACCATCTTAAGCTGTGTTTGGCCATTAATCAACACCAAACATAACCATAAGCAATAAGAGACGGCGACATGGGGAATTGACAATGACAAAAATATGTCCAGTACATCAAAAGTAGAGAAAAATACAGAGGTGTTAAAATTAGGGATGAATTGTTCTTACGTGAACCACAAGACCTCTTCCTGATGGGTTGTGTGACCAAACACCTTGGACGGTGACACAGAGGTCTGTATTGGCCCCACTTCCTATGTCTGGGTTCTTGCACCTCCATCTTCCTCTCGCTCTGGTGTAACTGACGCTCAAGAGTGACTGTGTCCCCTCCCATGCAGCGGCCTGACAGGAGAGCCCTGTTTTGACGTTCCCGTAGCCCTCTCTCCCTTTGTAATTAGGCAGTTACATGTAATCTTCCCTGAAAATGTACGCATGCCAATGTACGTGCTCTTCACATAAGTCAGTAGTTGAGATCCACCTGCCCCGCCTTTCACACTCATCGTCTATCTGGGCTCTGCTCTTTAGCCCCTTCACTCACTAGTTCTCCTCTTCCTTACACATACAGATGCTTAAATCGTCTTCCCCTTCCATCTCTGCTCCTCCTGGGACTCTGCCCAGCCCTCATAGACCCACCATTTCCATTTCTGTTTCCATCTGCACACCCAAGTCTGTTCTAATTTTTTCTGCTATGATTTAGCCTTTACTAGACCTCGTGTGTTTTATCTTGCATGAATGAAACTGTCTTGGGATGTCACAGCAACCTTTCTGTTTTGTCCTGGCATCTCCTAGCCCCATCTCCCTCCCCTTATTTAAATTTTCAACGAGATTAGAGATGACATTAACTGGTGATGAAACTTTAATTTGGACTAAGGGAGATTTTTGTGGGATTTCAGGAAAAAGCTTTTTTATTTTAAATAGTAATAACCAAATAAAATGTCATCTTTGGGACTGGGGAAATAGTTCCATAAAGTGCTTAACCTTGCAAGGATGAGGACAAGAATTCTATTCTAAGACCTAAATTTAAAAAAAAGAAAATGCTGAGTCCGATGGTGCTTATAAGCCCAGCAGGGGTAGCTGCCGAGACCCCGGAGCTCAGAGGCCAGCCAGTCTAGGCTCCTTTACAAATTCCAGGTCAGTGAGACAGCCTGTCTCAAAAAAGAAAGATCAGCAGCTTCCTAGGAATAACTTCCAAGTCCTCTTGATACTATGTGCATGAATGTGCACACGTGCATGAACACCAACATGCAAAACACACACACACACACACACACACATACACACACACAAGTGTCTATGAAGATTACTAATTTTTTCACTGAAAAATATTATAAACTTATTCTTAATTCAACCAATGTATTGAGTGTTTCATATGTCCTGGAGATAAAAAGACTTTAAATTAAACTCATTTAGAGAGAAACTCATTAGAGAAGTAGATGTGCAAATAATTAAATGACGCTAGCATGTATCCTGCAGTAGATACATTATTTATACGGAAAAAATTACAGACCCAAGTGCCAGACTTTCATAGCTCTATTATAGCATTTTAGAACACAATACACTGGGTGTTCATGTTGCTGTCACTGCAGACTTTAGTCTTTTGAGGAACAGAACTATTCTTTTGACATCTCCACTACCTAGGAAATCACTGTACCTGTGTGTGGTAGTCATGTGATGATTGCTGACGGGAGTTGCAGAATTAAGTTACGCTTAGTGCCAAGAGAAAGATTTATGAGTGGATAGGCAGAAGAGATTATATCTGAACTAAACCTTAGAAGATTAGCTGAAAATTTCCATGAATATGAAATAACAAACTGGGATTTGTAAAATCATGGGCAGTGTGAAATGACAATAAAAATAATAACAGTTGTCACATGGGACATGCAGTATGGCAGGACGTCTGCTGCATTTAATCCTTACATCCACTGTGCAATTAACATAAGCATACTTTTGCAGCTGGGGCAGGCGAGACGTGTAATCATTTTTAAAAAATAACGAAGATAATAACAGCTGAGGAGTGAGACTGACATTTACACCCCATCCCACCCCCTACCACTATCAAGGGACACACTGAGTCTATTATCCAAAGCCCTCAGGCTAGACCACACTGGACAGTCATTCAGAAATACCAGCTCCTGCATCCAACCCGCTCATCACTGCTGCCGCGGTCTCACCGCCTCTCTGAGTGGATATCCATCTGTCCTCACACCCTTGTGACTCTCATTTCCGTGACAGCTCTGCTGTCTGCCAGCTGCTCTTGGAGCCTCGCTCATCTTTGCTTCTCTCTGCTTGGCCTCTGTTTCTCGTTAGTATGTTTCTGTTTCTAGTTAGAATGTTTCTGTTTCTAGGACTCTCCTCCTCCTCCTCCTCCTCCTCCTCCTCCTCCTCCACCTCCTCCGCCTGTCTCTGTCTCATTTTCGTGTCTTTTGAGAGATCCTCACTGTACTAGAGGAATCATCTAAAGTCGCCTACCCCTTGTGGGCTTGCACAGCCCAGCAAGCACCTCCTGTTTTGGAACTGTCCAAGTTCAGACTAGGGTAGGGATAGAATACATAGCCCATGGTAGTGAAGGAACCAATGTGGCTTCTTCCCACCCACATCGTCTGTTGACAAGCAAGTCATTCGGCTTAAGATAGACAAGTAGAGACCTCTGCAGCTTCACTCCATCCGAGGATCAGCAGGAGAGGGAGCCAGCAAGCCGAAAATGCTTCTCACTTGGTACAACTTCTGTTCCTCCCCCTGCCCCGTAGCAGATGCTCCAAGAACTCTCTTTTCTAAATTTCTTGCAGGCTACTGTAGGCATGTGGGCCAGCCGTCAATCCAGTGAATTTCCTATGGAGGTTCAATTAAATGGAATGATTTTATTTCTTGTAAACAGAAACCCAGAAAGAACTGTAGTTTTGTCTCTCACATCTGAGCTGACTTTGGCTACTGTAAACAGGAACCCAGAAAGAACTCCTGTAGTTTTGTCTCTCACGTCTGAGCTGACTTCGGCTATTCTTAACCCAATCTGCTGAGCTCAGTGTAGCAAGGCCATGGGACCTAACTCACAGAAACTACTGTCTACAGATCCGTTTGTGGCCTCTGTGTTTAGAAGGGGGCTGGAGGCTGTTTCTTTGCCTCCACAATCTAAACAGAAGAGCTGATGTCATGCTTATATCCTGACAGTAACCAGTGAAAATCTGAAGATACTTGAGAAAGAGACCAGGATGGAGGTAGGACTCCGGGAGAGGTGCATCTGAAATGTGGGAGGCATCATGTCCCCCTCCCCTGGAGTGAAGAGATAAGCAGGGGTTTGTAAAGGCAGGCACGTTTAATGAGCTGAGAGAACTGGACAGAGTTATGTAAATAGCCCGTTTCCTCTGGGACAGGAGAGCCAAGGTCATCTGCTGGCAGTGTGGGAGTGAGAGGAGGATTTGCTAAGATGAGTGAAGGCTTGGAAACGCTGCCAGGAGAAGCCAGGGAAAGAGGAGGAGCTAAGGAAGGAGGCTCCCAGGAGCTGGCAGGAGGATTGTATGCTGGGCAGAGGCAACTGTTTCTATTTGCGCCTACTAAGAGCGATTAGCCACTCCACAGACACATCTCAGACAAAGGACAGGCAAATCTTCTCTGAAACGTTTCCAGAGCAAAATCAGGGACTTACAAACTCGAACTAATTTCACAGTACAACAAAAAGTTTAATGCAGCGTTCCAGTCTTGTAGCACTGCAGCTACTCAAACTGAGCCCCTTTGCTGATCTGTAAGGTAATAATGACTGCACCAAAGAGAGCCAGCGACTGCTGAAATTTGTTCTTAAAGAATCTGGATGTTTGTCTGATCCAATTCCTTTTGAGATGAAGTTGTCAACTTTGTATAGCCAAGTATGAAAGGAAAGTCAGGCAAAAATACCCTTATCAGGGGTTGGGGATTTAGCTCAGTGGTAGAGCGCTTGCCTAGCAAGCGCAAGGCCCTGGGTTCGGTCCCCAGCTCCGAAAAAAAAGAAAAAAAAAATACCCTTATCAGACACTTACCAGATACACTGGTCAAAATACTAGACAGAGTATTTAGGATTGATATTCTTGTAGACAAACTGTTAAAGGTGATTTTTAAAAAGTATTATTGGTGAAAAACATAGCCATTGGAACAGCCCGTATTTATACTGAGAATAGAAAGCTCATGTCTCAAGCCTCTGAGAAGTAACTTGACTGGTTTGGGCACTGTGTGTGTGTGTGTGTGTGTGTGTGTGTGTGTGTGTGTGTGTGTGTGTGTGCAGGGATCCACATACTGAAATTAGTTCTTCACACACCCTGTCTGCTGGAGCTGGGGAGCAACTGAGCCAATAACCTAAGTTGCAGGCTTCATTGTGAAGTGCCAGTTAGACTCCCAAAGTCCAACTGTGTTTCTGACACATCAGGAAGTGAAGAGCAGGACCAGCCGGCCAGGCCCAAATGAAGGCAGCACCCGGATACAATTCAACCAACATGCGACTTTGGCTCTTGTTGCATTTTGAGTGACAAACAAACTATTTAAATAATTGAAAGTTGGTAGTCTAGAAGTGTCCAGTATGAGAATCAGACTAGTAGTGGGCACCGTGCGGAACAGGAAGAAGCGGGGTAGAATTCCAGGAGAAGTTTATCTTCTCACTGAGTGGCTCAGGTAAAAGCAGCTTGATTCTAAAAGAACGAGAACTCAGTAGTCTAACACAAAAGAATTGCTTTACTTAACTCTACTGAGTTGTGGGAGCTTCAAGTCAGCACAAACCGAGTCATAATAGAGACTAAAATGCATCCTCCATCTCTTGTTCTTTACAAACCCCAAAGCATCACACCCTTCAAGGGTGACTCCAAAGCAGTCGGGTTTTTATTTGAGACTGGATTTACCCTGGAGAGAAACAAAAAGATACTTCCGTTTGAAACTTGCTGTAACTCGTCGCGGTCGCTAGAGGGCAGTCATGACCCTGAGGATACGGGGTTAGGGCTTAGATCACAGCTTTAAAATGAAAGCCCCAGGCAAGATGGTAAAGGCATTTTTGTTTGACGAGAAAAGAGGAAGGGGAAAGAGAAAACAGCACCTTGTTGATCATATTCCTGGGGAATTAATGAGAAACAGCAGTCACTAGGTCCCACAAGCCTGTGCACGTTTTTCTTTCCGGGAGAACAGACGACTCCTGCCGGTGCCTTCGGATGGCAGTTGTAGGACCATGATTCAGCATGTGGAATGGAATGAGGTCAGGTCCTCAATCCACTTGGTGATTTAACCTGCCTACGAAATAGCAAAAGATCAAGGTGGCCGGGCAACCGCACCACAACAAAACACATATCACTGCCACCTGACGTTATGGCGCCTTCTACCGCAACTATATTGGTAGGCTGTTAGTGGGGAGTGTGTGTGTGTGTGTGTGTGTGTGTGTGTGTGTGTGTGTGTGTGTGTGTGTGTTGATGTGTTATGCCTTTTTTAGATTGTGAAGTCAAAATTATTCTATAAAAAAAAAAAATCCCCACAGCTCTATTTAACCCACGCTATTTGTGGGAGGTCAGGAAGAAGTGACTCACATGACCACAAAAAAAAAAAAAAAAAAAAAAGCTTGTGAAAACGGAGATGAAATGGTGACATCGAAGCACTGATCTCTAAGGCTCTGAAAACAAACCTTTCTTTACAGTGAACTGGGTGGGGTAGGGGTGGGGAAGATCAAGAAACGATTCTAAATATTAAGGAAAACATCCGTTCCAAAGCTCATAGAAAATGTTAATGTGCCGAGCACGCAATGTTTTCTGTTAGTTCCGTGCTCAAATGTGGCTCTTGGCCATTTTACATAGGAAAATCCCTGTACTGGGCCGTATATCAGGACGTAGTTTGGACATCTGGGATTGCTGAACCCTTTACAGGAATGCGACCGCAGTGTTTGCAGATGCCGACAGCAGCTGAAGACTCCTCGGGGACGTCAGGCATGCATCTGAAGAATGAGAACAGAAGTCAGGCATCCCAGCGCAGATCTCTAATGGCCAGTGTCCATCCTTCCACAGAGACCATCCTGGATCCTTGAAGGAGACGTCTTTTGGATGCTTTGAGAAATACCCAAGCCCTAGTTCCTCAAAGTGAAATGATTTGCCCCATCTTGTCGGCAGTAAAAAGAAATGAGAGGAAAACTTAGCTCTGTGACCATTGCTCCATCTGTCTACAACAGAGCTGCAACTGATTTATTGAACATACTTCCACATACTGTATTTTTAGTTAGTAAAATGGGGACAAAGAGAAACAAGTCATACGATCAAATGTTAAGATATCCTATCACGAGTCTTTGGACCGCACTTTGTTCTAACCTCCTCTCTGAGGATCTATGTGACCTTGGACTGACTGTTCCAATTCTTTGCGTAACAGAGATTTGCATGGGGATGGTAGGGTGGGAGTATTTGGTCTTGTGGGTTCATTGTGACCCTTGTACTTACAGGAAGAGACAAGTCCTGTGAGTCCTGAAGAAACCTTCATGGACTGCACGCTGAGTGCCAAGGGCGTTTTAGTGCCTACTTCTTTTGCAGCAGAGAGCGTAGCCTATCTGCCGTGTAACGTTCAGGGCAAGTTCATACACAGGAGTGAAAGTGGATATCCTAAAGTGCCTGCAAGTCTTAGACTGTCCGATGCCTGGGTAAAATGTGCAGCTGAACAAGAGTTCCCTCCAATGCTTGCCTGGTCTTGTCAGGAAATAGAAGTGTGCTTCATCATTGCTAATTGTACCTTTTAGGCCGTTCAACAATTATTGCACACTCCTAAAGCATAGTAGCTGTGTCTCACACATTCTAGAACTTCTCAGGACCATACTGCCCATTTGTAACTCACCAAAGGGCAACCAAAGGGCAACAGTATTGATGAGATTCCGATGCTAAGGAAGGAAGGGGCTCACCTCACATATTTTCCTGGTTTCCCTTCACTTCCAATGTACCTTAGCCATCTGTCTAGAGGCGAAACCCAGAGCTTGTTCATATGCAAATTAAAAATAAACCTGATGAGCTGGAGAGATGGCTCAAGGGTTAGGGGCATTAGCTGCTCTTCCAGAGGTCCTGAGTTCAATCCCCAGCAACCACATGGTGGCTCAAAACCACTGTAATGGGATCCAATGCCCTCCCTCCTTCATTCTTTCTCTATTCCTTTCCACTTTGTTTCATTTCTTCTCATTATTATACTTTTAAGTAGACAAAATGAAAAAGCTGGTGTTTCTTCTTTTGAAAATACAAACGGTAAGAGAAACGTGAAGAGACCCAGCATCTCCCCAAAATGGCCCAGTACAATTGAACTGGCTTTGGTGCAACACACTGATGATTGCTTTTCCACGGAGGGAAAATGGCAGATTTGTAATTTAGTTATCTATCGTGTACCACTTAAATGCCAGAATACCCCCCAAAGCTTTGCTTTTTATTTAGCATACAAAGCAACAGGTTTCTTTATGGCATCCCTTGCGTCGTTTCTGTGGGTCCTTCCGGCCCTCGTCATCTCTCTTCTTCTCCATTCTTATTCTTCCCCTATTCCAATCCACTCCCACAGAAATACATGCAAAGGAAATTTAGAAGCTGGAGTCCACATCTGAGGAAGAACATGGGGCACTTGTCCCACATTGTCTCATCTGCAATATTTTCTACTCCTGCAAGTTTTATTTTTCTTTATGGCCGAGTAAAATTCCCTTGTGTGTTGTATGTGCAACATTTTCAATGTTCCATCATCTATGATGGGCGTCTAGGCAGTTCTGTTATCTTCATTTCTGCAGCTCATTATACAAAAGCACAATGGTTTCCAGGCTGTACAGACTTTTGAAGATGCTTTACCTGCTCTTCAAGGAGGCCATGATTTTTCATAATATTGTGGGATCCTCTGGCTAATAAAATAAAAGGAGGGAGCTGCCCAGATGATTCAGAAGGTAAAACCACCAGCTGCCGAGCCTGAAGACCCGAGTTCAAGCACCGGGCCCCACACAGTGAGAGGAGAAAACAGAGTCCCTCAGGCCGGCCTCTCACCTTCAATCATGTTGCAGAATATGCACACAATAAATAAATAAACAAATAAACAAATAATAAAATATGTAAATAAAACGAAAATATGATTATCAAAACAATGCAGAATAATCCAGGTGTGGTGGTGTATGACTTTAATTCCAGTGCTCGGAAGGCAGAGGCAGGCAGACCTCTGTGGGTTCCAAGCCTGCCTTATCTACATATCAAATTCCAGGACAGCCAGGACTACACAGGGAGACCCTGCCTCAAGAAAACAAAAGATCAGAACAAAAAGAGAGATCGACTCGTGCCTGATGTGCTCACAACCAGTTAACTCTTCACCAAACGATCTTCCTTGTCATGGCACACTGCTAAAGAATGGGCCACTGCCACTTCCCAGCCGGGCAAAGCCCCATGACTGGGCCTTGGTCAAAGGAGCACAAAGAGAAGCAATGGGGATTGCTTCCAGACTTGGCACCTGCACCCTCCCAACCATAGTTCTTCCTCTCTTGTTCTCCCATTCATCCTTTCTGAAGCCTAAGGATCCAGAGAAGCTTCTAGACATCTAAACTGTCACTTGGAGGTAAGTTACCCAGAAGGCTTGACTAGCCAAGCCAAAGTGATAATATAATTGTTTATGAACAATAAACTCTATCTGGGAATCTCTCTATGCCAGTTTCAAATTTTGAAGATTCAAAGTTCTGTTTAACTTTCGTAAATTTACCAAAAGCCATTTAAAGTTTTTTTTTTCTGTTCTAGAAAAGAATGCATCTAACCCATGTCACCCCCAAAAGAGAAATTACTCCCAACTAGTTTTGACCTCTACCTATCTGAGGAAACAGCATTATTCTAAAAGATCTTCATGGATGCAAAGGAGTCAAGGACCCTGGAAGTGTGGATGTGGCTATCCGCCCACCTCTCCCTACCATTAATCCAGGAAGTATCAACTGCCAAAGGCACCTGGAATAGACAAATAAAAAAAATCAGTGAATACAAGCTATAGTCAGGAAACCAATGAGGAGGAAACCAACCAGGAGGGCCTTCCTCTGGGACATGAGTAGATGGGGTGGGTAGAGACCCACAAAGCAACAATGTTTGGTATGGAGATTACCTGAAGAACTGGACAGGGAAAAGCTATGAAGAAATGGAGAAAGAACATGAGGAGGTGAGCGGCAGAGATTGGAGAAGACTCCCCTCCACGGTCTCCAAAGAACCCTACAATTCTGATCAGGAATGGAGAGGAAGTAGTAACCGCCATCTTGGATGCATCCTTCCTGGCCTCCTCAGTATCTTCCCCGTTCTCTTTACTATTCCATACCCAACCTACTTTCTAGCTGTGCTGTTACCGTGTCACCTCTGTGTCTCCCAGCCTTCTTTTGAGACAGCTACATGATTTCCTGAGTGTTTGCATAGGAAGTTTGAAGTACAGCTAACCAAAGTAGATACAAAAGACAGACGGACCAACTGAGAAAGAACCTTCTCATTCTTGTCCTGGCCATGCTCCACGATCAGGCTTAAAGGTATACCCCAGACCTGAGCCCACGGTCACAGCAATTCTTACCTGCCACAGCTCAGCACAGACCACCCATCATGCCGAACCTCGGATTTCTATGCAGTGCTTTTGTCCCGATATGAAAGTAAATAAATCTTGCCTTCGTTTTTTTCCCCCCTGATTCTCTGGAATTTGCTGCCACTGAGGAAGATTGAGCAATCGATTTCTCTGAAGGGAACACCCCTTTTTCTGGGAAAATTTAAACACATTCCTTCCTAGAAGAGAAAGGAAAGACCAAAAGGCCTTTGGCAATATTTTCAGACCTAATTATCTAAGAAAACGACATTTCACAATTATGAGACGGTATGGCAGCAAAAGGTTTGATTTGACGTTGTCTGTTCTTGCCAAAGGTTTTAGAGATCCTTTACTCTCATTTGGCCCAAGACAGCTAGGTCTTGTCCAAGGCCTCGTAGAGACAACTAGACGCCTATAGTTGGTGCTTTTGCTTAAGAGAATTAGGCTGAGACTGGAAGCCTCCCTTGTCCTTTTGAGCCCTAGAGCACTGGGCTGACTTGGGGACTCTGCCCTTTGTCTCTTTATCTATGACAAAGAGGGGAGAGGTAGACAAAGCTGCCATCTCCTTCCCCGCTTTGCTCGCCTTCATCCTCGCTGCCAGTACAGACTCTCTTTCTTCCTATATTCAACCTCAGTGTAAGAGTTCTCTTGGCGCTAGAGTGGGATCTTTCTGACCTCTCACTCTAAAGCAACCCCTCAATAATTCCCTATCACGTTGCCCTGATTTCTTTTCATTCACAGAAATATTCACATTTGATAAAAAAAAATCACTGAATATTTTATGAGTAATTCCTTGTTATCTGAAATAATTCTCTCCCTCTTTTTTAAAGATCTACTAATTTATTATATGTAAGTACACTGTAGCTGTCTTCAGACACACCAGAAGAGGGCATCAGATCTCATTCCAGATGGTTGTGAGTCACCATGTGGTTGCTGGGAGTTGAACTCAGGACTCTGGAAGAGCAGTCAGTGCTCTTAACCGCTGAGCCATCTCTCCAGCCCAAAATAATTCTCTTAAGAACCTTCTCGGTTTCCATTGTCGATCATATGCACCCCGCCCCCATACACATACACTTTAGACTTGAGTTAGATGAGTCTTCAGGCTTGGTCTGCTTGCTCCTCACGGCACACTTCCGCGTCTAGCATTCAGTGCGTAACCAGCAGTCAGTGAACGAGAAAGTGCGCAAACTCAAAGTGCGCTGCGAGGCATGTCGATATTTGACCTTGTTGATCTTGGGGTGCTTCCCAAGAATGAGGAGATCTCCTGTGATGAGATAACAGGAGACTTGTATCGTAAAGCCAGATCTGAGGGGGAAGCTGGGGAGAGGTAGGAATGAGGTGGACAGAGAGCGGGGAAAGAAAGGCTTTCTTTGAGCTCCCGCTAGGAACAAACTCAGCACGAGGGACACAGTAGAGAAACATCTGTGCTCCTCTTTTGTATTTCGGTATCTGTAATAGACACATTAAGCCGGAGGCCATTCTTCCCGGGCTTCCTAAGCCATTTGAGATGTAACAAGGTGTTAGATCTGTGATATTTATCTCCCTGTGGTGGTGTGTGGATTAAAATGGATTAAAGTACGTAATGTCTGTAGCATGCTGCTGCAGAACAAACATTCGCCTCGGCTGCTTGGACCCCTCCTCCCCGGGACTGTGCGCACGGCCCTCAGCACACACCACCCTTTTCAGCATGTACACATGTTTGAAATAATCCCCTGTCGCTGCATCCTTCCCCATTAGCCTCCCTGCCTCTCTGATCCCAGTCCAGAACAAAGCTTCCAAAATGAGCTCCCTCCGTCAGCGGTAGGCCCTCCATAATCCAATTACAGACGCTGCTCATTCCAAAGCCACCATGGATTTCCTATTGTCACAAACCAGGAGCACATTCAGAATCTTCTGTCTTTGCACCTTCCCACATTCAGTGCTCATTGTTTGAATTCCTCTTTCTTGGCCGGACCGACACCACACCCAGCAAGTCTCCTCTCCACTGGTGTCGCCACTCCCTGAGTCTCTGCAATGCCTTTTATACTTAATTTTTAAATGTTGCAGGTCCCTAACACGTGGCCTTTTAAACTTCTCTTCCTTCAATATTCTCATCCACGTCTATTTTTTACATCCATTTATATGTCAACTCCCAAATCAATATCCTCTAAACGTGTGTCCCAGAGTGAGATCTGTCTATTCGAGTGTTTATGTGCCGTGTTTGTACGCATGGTGTAAGTGCATCACAAGCGTTATGTGCACCAAATCGGGCTCCTACTTGTCCCCAGGGCAGTCCAACCCTGTATGCTCCTCCTGCAGCCTTTTCCTTGCTGGTAAGTTTCGTAGAAAATGGGAGATTTCTTCTTTAACCGTTGTGCATGATGTACCGCTAGGTCCCGCCAATCTTTCTCTCAGTCTGTCTCCTCCTAACCATCTCTGCTTCCTTCTCTAAGGCCTCTACGCTCATCACCTAAAGTAATGTGATCTCCGCACCAGCTTTTTCCTATTGTATCCCACTATCTGAATACAATAACAGCCTAAGATAATATTCTAACAATTAATTTTGGTCATAACCAATAGACTAGAATTTACTTTTTCCAAATCTGACCCAATGTACCACACGAAACGTTTAGTCCCTTATCCCCTCCCTTCCCTTAAGACAGACCACGGTTCTTGTCGTAAGTCCCCAAGCCATTACTGTGAAGACACATCACGAACAAGGCAACTTCTTAAGAAGAAAGCTTTTAAATGGAACCTTGCCACAGTTTCAGAGGGTTAGCCAACTGGAGCATGGTGCCAGGGAGTCAGGCACGGTGCTGGAAAAGCAGCCAAAAGCTACGTTCTGACCCATGGGCAGCAGGCAGAGGGAGAGACCCTGGGCCTGGCAGTGGGCTTTTGAAACTTCAAAGCCACTCCTAATGATACACTTCTCCAACAAGGACATAAATCCTAGTCAGCTCACCCCCGGGGACTAAGCATTCAAACAGATGAGCCCAGGGGGGCCATTCTCATCCAAACCATCACAGTCCTCTTCGGCTGCTGCTTTTGCAAGATGGCGCCTTCTTTGCATACAATCTCTGAGGGTCCGCATTGAAGAATTACCATGATTTGGTAATCTAACCTAATTCCTTCCTTATATTTTCCTGTACTTTTTTCTTTCTTTTATATCACTTACGTGTATAGAACTTCCTAACTAGACTGTCAACTCTGTGTTAGCTGCTACATATCAGGACCTAGCACAGGGCTTGGCCTGTAACTGCAGAGAACAAATAAACTTTAATATTTATTTTTATGACTTTTAATTTTTCGTATTTGTGTCTTTGTGTGTGGAGGTGTGTGTATGTGTCTTAGTTAGGGTTTTATTACAGACACCATAACCAAGGCAACTCCAATAAGGACAACATTGAATTGTGGCTGGCCTACGCGTTTAGCGGTTTGGTCCATTATCATCAAGGCAGGAACATGGCAGCATCCAGGCAGGCGTGGTGCAGGAGGAGCTGAGAGTTCGACATCTTCATCTGAAGGCTGCTAGGAGGGTCTTAAGCCCATGCCCACAGTGACACACCTACACCAACAAGGCCACACCTCCTAACAGTGCCACTCTCTGGGCCAAGCATATACAAACATATACATTATGTGAGGGCGGAAGCCTATGAAGTCCAGAAGAAGATGGTGAATTCCCTAGAGCTGGAGTTACAGGCTGTTGCGAGCCACCTGAAGTGGGTAGTGGGAATGAAAATTGGGTCCTATGGAAGAGCAGTAAGTCCTCTTAACTGCCGAGTCATCTCTGCACCCCTCCCCCAAAAACACATCCATAAGGAAATATCTGCATCACTTAGGTGTGATAACATAAAGATTGACAGTAACATCACCCTAGATCCCTTGAGGCAGTTGGGAAATTGGAAGCGTTCTGTCTTTGGGGGATTTGATGGGAAAAGATATAAAGAATATCCCTGGAAGGGTTTGCACTGACCACTAAAACCACACATTGGTCTTTCTAGTGAAAGTTACAAACAACCACTGTGATGGTTTGTATATGCTTAGCCCAGGGAGAGGCACTTTTAGGAGGTGTGGTCCTGTTGGAGTAGGTGTGTCACTGTGTGTGTGTGGGCTTTAAGACCCTCATCCTAGCTGCCTGGAAGCCAGTCTTCTGCTAGCAGCTTTCAGATGGAGATGTAGAACTCTCAGCTCCTCCTGCACCATGCCTGCCTGGATGCTGCCATGTTCCCACCTTGATGATAATGGACTGAAGCTCTGACTCTGTAAGCCAGCCCTCATTAAATGTTGTTCTTATAAGAGTTGCCTTGGTCATGGTGTCTGTTCACAGCAGTAAAACCCTAACTAAGGCAGAAGTTGGTACCAGGAGTCAGGTATTCCTGTGACAGCCTGACCATGTTTTGGGGAGGACTGTGGAAGGTCAATTGTTTTGTGTGTCAACTTCACACAAACTGGAGTTATCACAGAGAAGGGAGCCTCCCTTGAGGAAATGCCTCCATGAGACCCAGCTGTAAGGCATTTTCTCAATTAGTGATCAAAGGTGGCAGGGTCCATTGAGGGTGGTGCCATGGGCTGCTAGTCTTGGGTTCTATAAGAGAGCAAGCTGAGCAAGCCAGGGGAAGCAAGTCAGTAAGTACCACCCCTCCATGGCCTCTGCATCAGCTCCTGCTTCCTGACCTGCTTGAGTTCCAGTCCTGACTTCCTTTGGTGATGAACAGCAATGTGGAAGTGTAAGCTAAATAAACCCTTTCCTCCCCAACTTGCTTCTTGGTCATGATGTTGTGCAGGAATAGAAACCCTGACTAAGACAGCCGCTTATACGGTCAGGCCAGGTCTAATAGAGTCAGCAACAGCTTGTGAAAACAAAGGCTTTGAGGTTTTAGATTGAAGGGCTTCAGTTGTTCCTGCTCCACAGCCCCGTGATGGTTGGCTTTTGTTACTGTAGAACTACAGAACTACACACCAGCTACTTTCACCATGAGAAAAAGCACTTGACCTCCACCCATACTGAATGGAAGGCAAGTCTTGAGATTTGGGAGGAATCACTGGCCCTCTGGACTACATTCCCTGTGGAACTGTCTCACTGAGAGGATCACCTCTGGGGAACGCTTAACACTCTGCACTTTGAAACACATTTGGGAAGAGGGAAAAAAAATAAAAGATTTCGTCTCAAGCCAGAGTCACTGCTGCCTCAGCCATGAAAGCTCAGCCTTATCTGAACCTTATCTGCCTCGGGACTTCCAGAACTCCCCAGTTAATGACTGTCCTTAACCGCTCCTGTGCATTTCCGCTAGCACCTAAAATGTCCTCACCTGTAAGCTCTATGCATTATTAGTTATTAAGTAGTCTGCAGTAATTACTGTGTCTTCAATAAATTATAAAATATTATTTATTATAAATAATCGATCCTCACATCTTCAACCAAGAGTTACTATCAACGTAAAAAGGATCAAACTAAGGGAAAAACCGAAGACACTTCAGACTCTGCAAGAAATACCCCTAGACACTTTCAATCCTGTCTACTCATCTACCCTTTTAGCATCCACACAGGAGTAAAACTGCTAAGATAAACTTCACGCGACCAGCATTATAAAATGCCTGATAGATAGTTGCAAGTTTCACACATAGTGGTAAATCTATTCTCACGCTGGTATTACTGGGCTTGAAACTTTGACACACAAAGGTGTCCTTGAAAATTATTTTAACGAAAAACAAATAGGAAAGAATGAGGTCTTTAAGATACTACAGGAAGGTGAAAGGAGAATGAGGTGGAGTTGAGCACTAACAGGGCAGGAGGATTGGCTGACACGGAAGAAAAGACTTCCTAAGTATCTTCAGCTCAATGCCTAAATGGGCATGGCTAAACACATCCAAAAGCAAAAGGTCAGGCTATGTTCACATCTCTAGTGTAAGGGCTGGCGTATACGAACTCCCAGAAGGGAATTTTCAAAGACGGAATACTGTTTTTCTTAATTACATCTAACATTTGAAACCATAAAATAAATCCAAAGTCTAACTCTGTTATTTCTGAATTCAAAGACACACTGACCTATCCTCAAGTGAACGGCCTGCCAAGAAAGATACACAGGTTAACACAGGCAAAAAGCTTCCAGACACTCTTAGTCACCATGAAAGGAGTAGAAACATAGAACTTGGAAAAGCTGAGCTTATTTCCCCTTAAAAGTACAGAAAGGGCTGGACATGAAGATGTGACTGAAGCAGGTTTAAACTTTTGTCCTCTCTGGTTTCTAAATGGTGATAAACTATGTCCAGTAATTGGCCATTTTAACCAGTTTTAAGCATATATTCTGTGGCTTTAAATCAATTCAGTTTGCCATGCATCCAGTGCCCTGTTCCTCTACAGAACATATTCGCCCTCTCACACAGAACTTCTCACTTCCCATTTCTCACCCCCTTGAAACCACCGTTCTACTGTATATCCCCTTCCCCTTGAAATTGCCATTCTGCTGCACATCCGTGTGAACTTGACTCTTCTGGGTGCTTCCTGTACACCTAAGAATACAATGTTTGCCTTTGTGTGACTGGCATTTCACTTTGCACAATGTCGTACGTAGGCTTTATGCATAGAAGATTCTCTTCTCGGTAAAGACTGGACACTGTCTCTATGTGTTCATCAGTAGATGGCCACTCTTGCTGCTTTCTGACTTTGGATAATGTGAATTATGCATCTTCTAAACTATTTTAAAAGTATTTCTTGTAATACCCTTTCTGGAAAATTTTCCAGCAAAGTAAAAAGGAAACCTTTTTGCTGTGAAGTCTAGCCGGCATGGTGGTAGAAATATTTGTAAGGCTATTCAAGAGGCTAAAATAGGAGAATCACAAGTTCAAGGTCACCTTGGACAACAAGGACCCTGTCTTAAAACAAAACAAAAACCAGACAAGGCAAGAACAGAAATTCCATTCAGTCAGGAATGAAGCCTACCTCATTCAATAATACTACGATTACCTTCCTGTGAACCACAAATTTCATTTGTTGAGCAGTATATTGTTCTTTTAACCGTCATCTCTGTCAATCATCAAACAATTTTAGAGTTCACATAGAATATAGATTGCCATTAAACATCAGGTTACTAAATTCTTGTTACTGAAAGATAATAACCATTTGTCAAACTTACCATGTCAGTCACAAGAACCGAGGACAAATACCTATTTCCTGATTTATCTGGGAATTGAATTTGTAACAACTCTCTGGGCACCTACATATTTGAGAATCACTATAATCCAAACACCAATACATTATAGGATAAGTGAGGTTCTATTTAAACCCTACGTAAAGAGGTTTATCTTTAAGATTCCATCATATATGACCCTGTGAGGTGAAATGTGAACAAAAGGCTCCCAGAAATTGTACCATGAAAGGGTAATGTGGAAGATACCTTCAAACTCACCGCGGGAAACTCTTCATTCTGTGTGAGGCCAAATAGCAGTGATTTTTCCACCCATCAGATAGCCTGGCTCTGAAATCGCCGTTAGACCGAGAAGGAGACTAACGAGTCAGTAGCATTCTACATCTTAGCAAAAGGGAGGGCATGGAAGAGTTGAACACTTTTTCAAGGCAATTGACTGGGAAGTTATGTCAGACTTTCTGGCCCCAGAGATTAGAGAAATCCAAGCCTGTCCTCTGAGGACCTGCTATGCTATGAAAATGGATGTGCTTATCAAAGGGACGATCTTTTCGATGGCTCACCTTGTTGACCCACCGAATGCACACACAGTTCGCACGCAGAAGCATCGTTATGCTCAGTAATACTTTTTCACAGTCTAGCCCTCCTTCATATACGAATAATGGAGCGTCTTTCTCACGCCCACCCATCTTCCATCTGTCTGCTCGGTATTGCCTCTCAACGGGATTTTATCCCGAGGCCACAGAGGAATAGCTTTTGGATTATGTTCTGTAAAGAAATTCATATTAAAACACCCAATGGTTGTTGTCACTCGAAGATGACAATATTGGCATCTGTTTCAAAATGCTGTTTTGTCCCTCTAACGATATCACATTTGGCAGGGGGGAGGGATAAAGATAATTCAACTCATCTTGTTTGTTTAATAAATGATTCAGTTCATGCTTAGCAAATGCTAGGCGAACAGGTGTTTCTTGATTACTGGGGCAGCAGGAGAGGCTGTTTACAATTCCAAACATAAAAATCGATACATTTGAGAAAGGATTGTTTTCTTCCGTTTTAAATATTTGTACACACTGGGTCTCCGTTGTACCTTTGGAATCTTCAATGTGTGCATTTGGTGAGCAGAACGTAAAGTATTCCCAGAACACTGAATGTTCTTAGGCTTGCAGCCCTGTGAGAGTGCACACGCACACGTGTGCAGGCACACACACACACACACTCACACACACTCACACATGCACGTGCAAATGTTCAGGAACTGGGCAGAATGTTTCGCCTTGCCTCCCATCACCTGGCCTGGCCTTGAGACCTGTGTGCTTGCAGAGTGTTTCCTACCTGGAATCATCAGCAGGTTCTTTCTTGGACACAGTCTCAGCACTGCTTTAGAAAAGGTCACCCTTGGTTTCACTCGTGAACTCTCAGTATTGTCACAGTTAATCAGCAAAGCAGACCTCAAACAAACAAACAAACAAACAAACAAACAAACAAACAAACGAAAAGATAAAAAGAAGCCAGTTAAGTCCAGAGATTCAACTTTCCGTTTGCGAATTAGATGAGGAAGGCTATTTTTTTTTCCCACCAAGACTTTTTCTAAAGCAGCCAGCTGGCTTGCATTTCGGAAGCCAGTTCCAGTGCGTGCTCCTGTGTTCACAGCTGAGCCTCTGCTATTTGGCAACATTTCTTAGTTATTTAACCTAAATGGAAACAAACAGAAACCACAATCACGTCCCTGGATGAACGTATGTATAGTCTAGCATTTCAGGAGCAATCACCAAGCAGCAAACATTCATGCATATCATAAGCAAGGTGAGCATTCTTATCCTTGTTTCAGCAAAGGCAACAAAGAGAGAAATTAAATATGCACAGGCTCAAGTTCCAACCTAACTGCTGATATAGAAACACGCAGAATGTGGTGCAAACTTGCACTTGCGCATGCAACACTGGAATGCAGGCAAAACCTGCACGGAAATGACGTCAGGTAAAGGAGATGAGTAAAACCAAAGTTGCTGAAGCCTGTCCTGGGCTTGTTCACAGTACTGTACCCTGCTCTGCCTTTGTGCAGCTCTGGGGATTGAACCCAGGGCCTTGCTCCTGCCCTACCACTGAGCCAGACCTCTTACCCACAATCCCTTTCTGGAAACAAATATATATATATATATATATATATATATATATATATATATATATATATATATATATAATTTTATCCATCTCTGCACTAGTATTTGCAGTGATATCTGTAAATTCTCTCCATTTGGGCCAGCTTTTCTTAAACAATGGATAGTTTTGTACAGGGAATCTGGCTCTTACATGCATAAAAACTGCTCTTAACTAAGGACTAAGGACTAAATAATCACTTCCAGGAAAACTTCAGTGTCTGTGTAGCAAGGAGTCGATGTGATATTAGTGGGACTCAGCTGCCACAAAACATCAAGTTCACCGTGCACAGCAGAAGCAGGAATACAACGGACTTCTCTATCACTTACAAAGCATGTGCATTGGCCACAGTAAACCACGGAGAAGATACTTAGTTAGCCAGGCCCTGCCACTCCGGGACCAGTCAAATAAGTGGGGGATTCAGCAAGAATCTGAGAACAAGACAGCCAACCTGTATATTTTAGGTTAAAACCACTGGGGCTCTCTGTGCTTCTGCTGCACCGTCATGTGAGCCACACCTTCCTTGCTTCTGCTTTGCCTTTAACGTGAAAGCAGTTGTGCTCTCCACTGCAGGGCCACGCCATAGAAATAATTCCTTGAAAAAGAAATCAACTTGATAATCAATGGCAAACATTTTAAAGCAAAATTTGTTTCTTGTTTTAGAAACAGCAACAAGAAAGTTTGAGGATAAACTTCATATTGTCCTTGACTTGCTCACAGAATGCTCTGCCAACCCTCTAAAGACTTGGTCCGCTCCTCTTCTGAGGGAAGGACTGGTTGTTAACCATGGGATTCAGATGCCTGGGTCTTCACCATGGTCCGTTATTCACCTGCTTCTGTCTGGAAGCCCAGAGACCAGTAAGACCCACAGACAGACAGGAGACAGACAGGGGACATACCAAATTGTTCCATCAGCTCACCATCACAGTGGATCTGATTCCTTACAGTCCTCACCGATGATTACTGAAGGTTAATTTTCAATATGAGTTTGACTAGAAAGACCAAACTCATAAGTGGCCAAACTGACAAATCCAAGCACGTGTAACAAACTCAAAACCCTTATTCTGCTGTCGTGTACTTAAATGTGATGATTTTAAGCACTGAATGAATTGTATTATTGCGTTTTATTGTCACCTTACATAATTATCTCCAGACCTTTGGCACTTGGGCTTTTCAGATTTAATCATATACAAATTTGTAACATGGTGAATTGTTGTGGATCTGCCCATCATCTTCCCTAATCAAAAGCAAGATTTCTGCATTTTTCTTTCCCCCACAAACCTATATCCTCTTATCCCTAAAACTAAACTCAATTACTGGCATTATGTGAACAAAAACATCATAATCAATCAAAACACATATTTTAGTTGTTGTATTTCTTTTGACTTTTTTGAAATATCTGTTCTAACATTCTATACATTTTTTTTCTCATTCTTAGTATCACATTTTCTTGGTGGCATCAAGAAAAAATATGTAAACAAATTTAAAGATTTTTCAAACCATAAGTTTCTAGTCAACATTTCACAGTTCTTAACTTCCTGTGCTCTGAGTATGAACTTTAAGCAAGTGACATTTACTGCCAGTTCTCAAGGAAATATCTTTGCTTGAATGTTAGAGTCTGAATGTCATCTACTAATAAGATTTGAGTCCGCATTATTTAATTTTCTACTAGGAGACTTGCTCCCACAGGTTGCTAATTATCTCCTCCATGAATGACCTCTTTGTCCTAGTAAACTGTGAATTCTTCAAGGACAGAATCCACGAGACAGGCATATTAAATGCTTGTTGCCGAAAACTTGAAACCACCCTGGTCTAAAGCACAGATCAGTGGGATCATGGTATTACGTCACCACCTTAGTGATTACAGCTATACCTTTCATTCCAAATACAAAATGGTAATGCATTACTTTACTCTCCATAGAATCTGTCAAGATAGCACAAAACATGAGAATAGATACGACAGAATATAAAACAATATCCACGCCCCATTAGTAAAGGCATCTAGTTATACAAAACTAGTAGCAAACGTTCCAAACTACATGGTGACAGTCTTGTCAGAACCACAAAAAGAAACAAAGTGAAATATTCACATAAAGAATTCATTCTGGTGTAAAGGACAATATAGTCTTAAATCAAAGTTTACACGCAGTGTGATTCTACTGTGCTTAGGGAAAGGAATATCAAGCAAGAAGTTAGGCCAAAATTTAGAGAAAGAGTCAGCATCTGGCTTGTTGTTGTGGCTATTTCAACCATAAAGGAATTTTAAAATCTTGATTTATGTATGTATGTATGTCTGTATGTATGTATGTATGTGTGTGTATGTATGTATCCACTGAGTCTAATTGTCTAATTGGTGCTGCCCCTATATGTACAAGAACGGCATCACGGACTAAGACACGGGGACCTACCAGTGGCCACACTCCTAAATAAAGGTCACTCTCCCTCTCCCAGTAACCACCAACTGCCAATCTACTCCGTGACAGGGTGGAACCTGATTATCCTTTCCCCGGTCCTTACTGGGATTTTTTGCTGGCTTGGTCTTGCACAGATCTTGCATAGGTGAGCAACAGCCCCTGGGAGTTCATGTGGGCAACGGTCGTGTGTTGCCCAGAGGACAGTACTCTGCCATATTCTCCTTCTTGTGCATTTTTTTCCATGCCTACTTCTTAGATGTCCCCTAGGCCCTGAGAGGTAGGAATCAATATTCATATTTTACCTATAGCTGAGTACCCACAGTTGCTTATTTTCAGTAATTTGAACAGTAATGACCACCGCCAACTGTGAACAAAACAATAACAACAAACCTTCTCTCACAGGTCAGAACTAATACAAATTGATGGACATAAATATAAACATTTAGAAGGCAGTTTGGCATCATGGCCGTTGAGAAAGACATCAGTATGTTGTCCCCTTGGGCATATGATTTCCCCAGCAATTGTTTTTGGCCATGTTCACAGAGAGTTCCCTCCCATGGAGCAGGCCTCCACACCACTGAAGAGAGCAGTAAGTTACCCCATAAAGAGTCTCGCTGCTACCGCACCTTGCCGGCAGTCAGTACTGCACTATTTTAGTGTCCAGCGCTAGATAAAACCATTGCTGTCTTTGCTCCCCCCGAAGCCTGCATAGGATCTTCTGGCATTATGAAAGCTGTCCAGCAGGAAGGATTTCTGATCCATGGGAGACTGGTTTCTCTGTGTCTTGCAACCGAAGGTGTGTGGTGTCTTCAGCAATGGGATCTTACTATGTACTTATGGTGGGGCACCAAGAGCAGTGGCTGCTTCCCGTGCTGTTCTGCAGATTTCTGGAGCCTCCCTGATCAATAACTCATAGGAAAGGAACCCATACCTGACAATGAGATTTTCATTTAATAGCTCAGGTCTTCTGGGAACAGCGCCGGTTCATAGTGTGGGGGAGCATATTGTTTTTCGGTGCCCATATGATTTGTGTTAAATAATAATGACTGGATCACTAGCAAATGTATCTCGTCCCTAGAATACATTAAATATATGATTTCACATGGAAAAAAATTGTTTGTTTCAAGCTTTAAAAGATAGTATTTTGAGCCCATGCTGGACTCAAGTTGAAGGGAGGTCCCTTGCCTCAGCCTCTGGAAAGCTGAGAGATTATAAGCATGTACCACCGTGCACAGCGCACAGCTGGACGATTTGGGAGGTGTGATTAGGTGAAAGGTTTTGAGGTACAGATGTGATCCTAGAGTGACCTGTGGGCCCAAATGTAACCACAATTATACATGTTATATGTGTTATATAATGTTATACTTGGAAGAGTGGAGCACAATGTGACTCAGGGAAAGAGATATGATAGTGGAAACCGAACAATGAGGCGAAGAGAAAGACTTGATTAGCCCTTGTTGGCTCTGCAGATGAGAAAAAGCCACACATGATGGAATGCAAAAGCCTCTCAGGCAATAGTTCCCTACCTTCCTAATGCTGTGACCCTTTAATACAGTTCCTTATTGTGGTGACTCCAAACCATAATGCTATTCTCATCATAATTGTGATTCTGCTGCTGTTAGGAATTGTAATGTAAATATCTGTGTTTTCCAATAGCCTTGGGCAACCTCTGTGTAAGGGTTGTTCGACGCCCTCCCCAAAAAGGGGGTTTCACAAGTTCAGAACCACTGCTCTAGACACAAGAAAAGGCAAGGAATGAATTCTCTCCCAGAGCTTAGATAGTAAAGGGAGCACAGTGCTGGTTTAGCTTGGTTTTAGCTTGGTGACAGCCATTCAAGACTGGGGACCCCCTAGAACTGTAAGTCAGAAAATAAATACCTTAACTCACTATCTTTGTATTCATTTGTTACAGCAGCAGTAGGAAACTAGTATCAGATCACTAATCTCTCAAGGTTTGGCCCAAAGAGTAACCATACCCTGTGATAACCGTGAAGAACTATAGCACCGTCCATGCTTAGAAAAGTCAATGTAGTCTAGAAGTGGGAGGGGCGTTTTAATGATGGGTAGTTACTTTGGGACGTCCGCCATAATCAGACCATTTTTCAGGAGGCTTTTCTCCAGCTACTGTAGGTCCAATCCTTACCTCCCTTTCCCTTGCTCTTGCTCGTCTCAGACTTTTCATTCACCCCGGTGGCCCGTGTTTAGCAAGGCTGATTACGTCCCAACCTATAAAGCAGCAAAGAAATATATAGCCTCTGCTCCAGTAATACCTACCTCCTTCCTCTAGCACTCTCCATTCCTAAAATATCACGGAATGCTATTCTAAACAGGCATGACCTTTGGATTTTATAGATTCCCATCTCCTTGCGTAAGATGTTTACCAAGAATATACAGTACATAAGACAGGAGTTCCTCTTCTCTCATCTGTAGCTATGGAGTTAAATGTTAAGGAGTCTGTTCTTTTTCTATAAAAAAGCAAGCTCACTGGTTTAAAAGCAGTTTATTAAAGCCTGGTGTGGTGGCTTAGGTCTTCAATCTCAGCGCTCGGGAGGCAGACACAGAGACTTCTTGAGTTCAAGACTAATCTGGTCTACAGAGCAAGTTCCAGGACTGCCGGGGTTCCACAGAGAGACCCTGTCTCAAAAAAGCCCAAATTAAAATTAAGCAGTAGAAGGAATTCTTTTAAGGACTGCTGGCCTCTAGCTCCCTTGGGGCTTCCATACCTCCTATGTGGCTGTGTTGAGAAAGGCGGGAGAAGGAAGCGGCTGTAGGCACCCTGAGTACAGACCGTGAGCGGAAAGGAGTTCCAACTAGTGAACCGGATGCAAGTGAGTTGCCTGCAACCCTGGGGCCTGGAATCATTGAGCGAAAGCACCGCTTCTCCAGAGAGACGACCCTGTTACTATCACTAGAAGCCAAGGTGGCACGAGCAGGGCCGCAAAATGCATGCTCTGTAGAATGATCGTCAGGTGATCATCCGGCCTTGTTTTTCCTCGCACATGCAAGTTTCTTCCTGCTCTAATAATAGATAGTGTGTCATAAAAATAACAAAATAGTTCTTGAGACACGGGGCTCTTCCGGGCTTAGTGTCAGTAGGAGGCAAGAAAAGATCAGGATCTGGTGGATCCTTGAACCATCCTGCCCTGCCCTGGCAGCTCTCCATGGCAAACACTCAACTGGAAAGTGCCCGTCTTCGCTGCCCAGGGCCAACTTGAGCAAGGAAGTTGCAACACTAGAAATGGAGAAAGAAGGCTAAAGAAAAACTTTCACTAAACTTCAGAGCTTTTTTTTTTTTAAATTGCTATTATTAGAAAAAGTCTTGTGTGTTAAACTCGGGGAAGTTCAAGAAGTGACACAATGTGCATCTTTGAAGCCTCTTGGCATCTGGCATCTCTCTGGCTGTCTTCTCAGGTCCATTCTGAGGTCCTCCCAGGATCAGAGGGATGCACAGATGTGACACAGGTCACATCTCAGAGGTGCTTCCTGGGCTACAGTTTGGTGTTAAGCCCCTGCCCCAGATGTAACTGTGTCCCACTAAGTCGCAGCTGACTCTGTCAGCCGCTCCCCTCTACTTGTCAGCTGCCTGTCCTCCAAGATTCTATTCTTCACCATACTGGATATGGAGTCCCGCTCTGGCCCCTGAGGAATGAAATTAACAGATTTCGTTATTAACAAAGAGGCTTCCAACCCGCAGGAGTCGATATGATGACAGTCCTTGATTCTGTTGAGTACAGCAGTAGTAGGTCAGACAGCGTGAGAGCAAGCAGAAATCAAATGAGCACCACAAGGCTCTCTCTATTGACTTGCAAATGAACAAAGTGGTGGATGGAGAGTGAAACTCCCTTCACTAGGGTTTTGTTGACCTGAAAGCCTCCTCCTGGCATCCATGGTACCTAAAGGCCCCACCCACCCAAGCTACCAAAGGAAGGAAGCAACCAAAAGTCCTGCCCATCTATGATGCCCACGAACCACGATAACCACCGTGGTTCTCTGATTTTTTTTCCTATATACCAGGCTCCATTTTAGAAGACCCAACAAATATCTCAAAGGTTTGTCCTGCTTCTGCCCAGCAACATTTTCCTGCTTACAGAGATTTCTCCATCTGCCCTTAGAAAGCTGCCTAATACAATTTCGCTGCCGTCTACAAACAGCTCTGCCCAGGAATTCTTTTTTTTTTTTTTTTTTTTTTTCCCCGGAGCTGACGACTGAACCCAGGGGCTTTGCATTTGCTAGGAAAGCGCTCTACCACTGAGGTAAATCCCCAACCCCAGGAATTCTTAAAGAGGAGTCATGCACTGTTTATTAAATGACAGTAGTTTTCAAAAAGATGCAAATACCTCGGCTACTCTGTATATCACACTGATCTTGTGTATGGGTTTATGGAAATGAGAAAAAAACTCTTATAGTACAAACCCTGTCATCGTCCCTATAGCTGTGGACCCTATAGCAGTCTATGGGCCCTAAGGCTGCATCTGAAAGCCTCGGGGAAAGGTTCATTTGAAGACTGGACTGTTTAGGACATGGTTTATCCATATGCCTAAGGCAGAACGCACAGCCATTGTTTTTATTGCTCTCAGCACTGGGAAGGCCATTTTGAAGCCACAACTTAGGAAAGAATAAAGTATGCATGGCAATCACCGTGGCACCGGCGTGTCGCTTTAGATCTATCCTTTGTGGGTTGCTACTAGCAACGAGAAAATTAAGCTAAAGGATTTTAATCAAATAAACAGTGCCTTCTACCCACTGATCATATATCCTGGTGCGTGGTAAAGTGACTAATGGGAATTATCTGATAGAGAGTATTAATCGGAGTTCTCTGGATAGGAATTTAAAAAAAAAAAAGACCTTAAAACAATAATCATCAATCGTGAGAATGCGAACGTTGGAGGCCTGAGGAGGGAGAACATCCATTGAGCTGGCAGAGCATCTCTCTGCTCTGCAGTGAGATTTTTCACCCTTAGCGCTCACCCACAGAGGCAGAAACAAAATTGAATATCTGGCGTTTGAACCAGAAAGTGACTAACATTGCCAATGGTAATCCTGGAGGCTTTGATCAACTGAATGCCTTTGACCTTGTAAATCAGACCTTGATATCAAAAATCTTAATAGCAGAAAGATGAGCTAACAAAAGCTTAATCAAGCATCCACAGTTCTGGGCAGTGTTCTGAGTGCTGACCTATCTTTACAGATCTCTTCCTCATGTATCTGTGGATATGATTGATGATCAATCTCCTGTCCTCCTACAGAGACACAGAAACTCTGAGGGGTTCAAAAATTTGCTGGAAGTCAAAGTCCTAACGTATGACAAAGAAGGGTGGAACCTAGTTTTGTGTGATGACGATGACAACGATGACGACGACGACGACGACGATGACGACGACGATTAGTGATTTGCTTGAATGCACGAATGTCTACCACATGTGTGCCTGGTGCCCACAGAGGCCAGAAGAGAATGTCAGATAATCTGAAACTGGATTTACTATGAGTCACTCTATGGGTGCTGGAAATCAAACACCAGACCTCAGATGCCTGGGCTACTTCACTTGGGTTTTGTTGACCTGAAAGCCTCATCCTGGCATCTATGGTACCTAAAGGCCCCATAAAGGCAAGCAAGAGCAGCAAATGCTTCTATCCACAGAGGCATTTCTCAAGCCCCCTGTGCAGCTTTAAAGACCTGTACACCACCACACTAGTTCTTACACAGCAGTAAGAAAGTGAGAGAGCTGCTTTTTGTCCAGCCACTTGCACTAGAGCGTCTAGGAGGGGCTCCTAGATACCAGGTGCTTCGCTTACATGATTCTTCAAAAGCACACTTGTGAAATAGGTATTTAGAATACTGATGTGTGAACCCGTTAAGGGTCTTAATTCAGATTGCAGAAACACTAGGGGGCCACAGCGGAAACAAAGGCTTTCTGAATTAAACGTGTTATTTCTGCCTTCTAATTCCATCTCTGACAAGACACAGCCTTTCTGAAATGACGCTCTGCGTGTGTGTGTGTGTGTGTGTGTGTGTGTGTGTGTGTGTGTGTGTGTGTGTGTAGGAAGGGGAAGTACACGAAAGCTGGCGGTTGAGGCTTTCCTACTGAGTGCAGTTTGATTTTACAGGCCAAAATCTGACCTCTGGCATAGTCAAAGATGTATACTATATAACAAGATTATCTTATACTACGAGAAAGACTACAGATTTTCAAAACAAAGATTTTGGCTTCAGTTCCCCTTAAAGAGTAAAAGAAAGATACAATGAAGCAAGAGTATGTTCTGGTCTTTTTATATAGAATACAGTGCTGCCGCCCATCTGTTCCCTACCTAAAACTATTACTGAATATTATGATTTTTTAAAATTTTTTATTAGATATATTTCTTTACTTACATTTCAAATGCTATTCCCTTTCCCGGTTTGCTGTCCATCAGCCCCCATCTTCTCCTCTCCCCCTCTCCCTCCCCCATTCGGGTATTCCCCCCCATACATCACCCTTACTGGCCCCCCCATATTCCCCTGCACTGGGGGTCCAACCTTGGCAGGATCAAGGACTTCCCCTTCTACCAGTGCCCCAACAAGGTTATTCTCTGCTACATATGCAGTTGGAGCCCTGGGCCAGTCCATGTATAGTCTTTTGGTAGTGGTTTAGTCCCTGGAAGCTCTGGTTGGTTGGCATTGTTGTTTTTATGGGGTTGCAAGCTCCTTCAACTCTTTCAATCCTTCCTCTAATTCCCCCAAGGGGGTCCTATTTTCAGTTCAGTGGTTTGCTGCTAGCATTGACCTCTGTATTGGACACACTCTGGATGTGTCTCTCAGGAGAGATCTATATCCAGTCCCTTTCAGCATGCATTTTTAAAGCTTCATCCATCTTATCTAGTTTTGGTGGCTGTATATATATGGGCCACATGTGTGACAGGCTCTGAATGGTTGTTCCTTAAGTCGCTGCTCCAAACTTTGCTTCCATATCCCCTCCTATGGATATTATTTTTTCCCATTTTAAGAAGAAGTGGGAGCATCCGCATTTTGGTCATCCTTCTTCTTGAGCTTACTGTGGTCTGTGGATTGCATCTTAGGTAATTCGAGCTTTTGGGCTAATATCTACTTATCAATGAATGCATATCAAGTGTGTTTTTCTGTGATTGAGTTATCTCACTCAGGATGATATTTTCTAGTTCCATCCATTTGCCTATGAATTTCATAAAGTCATTGTTTTTGATAGCTGAGTAGTACTCCATTGTGTAGATGTACCACATTTTCTGTAGCCATACCTCTGTTGAAGGGCATCTGGGATCTTTCCAGCTTCTGGCTATTATAAATAAGTCTGCTATGAACATAGTGGAGCATGTGTCTTTGTTGTATGTTGGAGCATCTTTTGGGTGTATGCCCAGGAGAGGTATAGCTGGGTCCTTAGGTAGTTCAATGTCCAATTTTCTGAGGAACCTCCAGACTGATTTCCAGAGTGGTTGTACCAGTTTGCAATTCTACCAACAATGGAGGAGTGCTCCTCTTTCTCCACATCCTCGCCAGCATCTGCTGTCACCTGAATTTTTTATCTTAGCCATTCTAACTGGTGTGAAGTAGAATCTCAGGGTTGTTTTGATTTGCATTTCCCTGATTAATTATGATTTTAAAAAACTAAAAAAACTTTAAAATTCAAATGGAAACTCCAAAGCTTCACTGGTCAAACTGACATTTCTATATACAACATTGCAATTTTTGCCCTGTTCCTAGCTTTATCATAATATGATAGATGAAAATTATATTTATTTAAGGGGTGCAGTACATTTGATGTTTTGATATATGTATGTAATTTTAAATGCTTACCACAGTTAAGCTAGTTAAGATATCCATTGCCTTGGAGATGATGAAAATGATAATAATAATAATATATATTAATAATTACTTAATATTTTATTATTACGCCATATGGTGATAAGACCTGCTTTAGAAATTTTCAAGTATCTAAGCTGGAGGGTCAGGGGATTGGGTTGGATCTAAAGGAATTGGGGAAAATCCATTTACGAAATTCTTAAAGAATTAAGAAAAGTATTTTTATGATAAGCCTTGAAGTAGCAAACCTAGTTTTGCTAACTCTAGTCGCCCTCTGTAACTGAATCTCCAGAGCTCTGTGTAACTGGAACTGGGTAGCAAGTGACCAGCATTCTACAGTGTATGAGTCATTCTTAAGGGGTTGCTATCCCATAGCCAAAACTCTCACCCATAATTCTTCCTGTCTGAAAAAAATGCAGGGATGGAAATGGAGAAGAGCCTGAGGAAAAGAAGGTCCAGCGGCAGGCCCAAAGTATGTTCCAGCTCAAGGGGAGGCCCCAAGCCCTGACACCATTACTGAGGCTATGGGCTTTCACAAAAAGGACCTATCATGACTGCTGTCCAAAAGACCCAACAAGCAGCTGAAAGAGTCAGATGCAGATATGTGCACCCAACCAACGAACAGAAGCCACTGACCCCTCTGGTTGAATTAGGAAAAAGCTGGAGGAAGCTGAGGAGGAGGGCAATCCTGTAGGAGGACCAGCAGTCTCAATTAACCTGGACCTCTGAGATCTCTTAGACACTGGACCTCCAACCAGGCAGCATACACCAGCTGAGATGAGGACTCTAACACATATACAGCAGAGGACTGCCCAGTCTGGGTTCAGTCAAAGAAGATGTTCCTAACCCTCAAGAGACTGGCAGCCCCAGGAAGTTTAGAGGTCAGCTGGGGTGGTGGGAACATTCTTGTGGAGACAGGTATGGGATATGGAACCTTTGTGGGAGGGAGTGGACTGGAGGGGAATAAAATCTGGAGTGTAAAAATAAATAAATAAATAATTGATTAAAATGTTTCGACAGCATGGGGCAGACTGCAGAGCTGGTGGCACAGGCCTGCCACCCTACCTGTTCCACAGAGGAAGTCAAGTGGAATGCAAGGTCCAGACCTGCCTGTGCTACATGATGACTTCAAGGCTGTCTAGGCAATTCAGTTCTACCTCACAGCCAAGTTTAAAAGAAACGAATATTGCACTGAGGATGCCTAGCTTGTACAAGGTCCTGGTCCCCAGACTAGAGGAAAAAAGGACCCAACAGAGTGTTTTCAGACAATGTGCTCATGGTCTTGCACTAAGACCTGCTGGAGAACCAACGGCGCTGTTCCATTCTCCTTGCCTGGAATCTACATGAATTCATACACTGCTGAGAACCAACCATGTGATGTCAGTGGAAAACCAAATAGCAGCTTCATTCTAATGCTGCTGAACGCTGAATGGGGAGAGAGAGAAACATAAGCAATGGGTCTGATAACTACTAATACCTTAAATTCTGAAATACTGTTAAAATGGTACAGACCCACACCATCATTCGGACAAAGGTAGAAATACAATCTTGCAAAGCCTCTCACATGACTGCGCTCTTATAAAGATGTGGTGACCTTGTGGTGTTATCTCCTCAGACCCATGATATCCCCAGTCCCCTGGATTCTCCCTGACCCTTAACTTGGTTATTTTTCTTAATTGGTTTCTCTATTTCGTTGATTTCTGTTCTTTTATTTCCGCCCCTTTAGTTAGTTCCTCTTTGATTTCCAATTTCCACCTTCTTACGTGCACATGTGTGTACACGTGAGGATGTGAGTGGAGGCCAGGGGCCAATATCAGGTGTCCTCCTCAGTTGTTTCCCACCTTGTTTTTTGAGACAGGGTCTCTCACCTAACTGGAACGTAACTGGAATGTACTGGTGCAGCTAGACTTGGGGGCTGGCAAACTCTTGTGACTCTCCTGACTCTACCTCTCCAGCACCGTGTTACAGACACTCACTGACACTCACTGTTGAGCCCAACTTTCTATAGGGTCTTAGGGGTGTTACCTCAGGTCCTGATGCTGACACAGCACACACAGTACTGACTGAGCCATCCCCCCATCCCCATCTCTACCTTCTTAAGACAGCCCTTCGATTGTTGACCATAGATCTTCTTACCTAATAAAAACGTCGAAAGAGTTAAAATTCTCCACAAGCGTTGCTTTTGCTCTGTTCTATAGAGTTGAGTATGTTCTAATTTTGTCATAATTTGAATTTGAAATATTTTCTAATTCCCTCATTACCTCTTTGGTCTGTGCATCCTTTAGGAGTTTGCTCTTTCATTCCCTAAGTTTGGAGTTTCCCTAGATATATCATTATTATTGATTCCTAATTTAGTTCTGTTGGGTTAGGAAAGAAGGGAGCTCTATGCAATTGCAATCCTTTCGGGTTTGTGAGATTGTTTAATAGCCTAGAATAATTGATGAGCCATTCACATCTTAGTTGTCTGCATTTTGCGGTTATGAGGTATGGTGTTCCACAAATGCCAGTTAGGCTGTGATAACTGATAGCCTCGCTCAGATCCCTTTGTATATGCTCAGCCCGGAGAGTGGCACTATTAGGAGGTGTGGCCCAGTTCGAGTGGGTGTGGCCTTGTTAGAGTGGGTGTGTCACTGTGAATATGGGCTTTAAGACCCTCATCCTAGCTGCCTGGACACACCTCCTTTATACGACTTGCATTGGTCATGGTGTCTGTTCACAGCAGTAAAACCCTAAGACAGATCCTTTATGTCCTTAATTACTCCTCTGTCTGGTCACCATATCAACTAGTGGTAGAGGAGTATTGAAATCTCCAAATGCAGATATAATTTTTTTATTTTTACCTTTAATTCTTTTAACTTTACTTCCTTTGGATGTTGTACTATTATTAGGAATATGAACATTTAAATTATTATGGCATCCTGCTCCATATGTCCTTTCATCATGAGAGACTGCTTCCATTTGATTCTAATAACGCATTTTTGTTTCAATGTCTGTGTTAGCTGACATTAACATATTCATTACAGTATCCCTGCATATATTGTTTGTGCAGAATATCATTCTATCGCTCTACATTTCAAATGTACTTCTTGGGCGAAGGATATAGCTGAGTCGTAGAGAACGTGCCTCATATACACAAACTGGCTTCAGTCCCAGAACTGTGGTACACAATTGTATAAATGAATATATCTTTTACTGAGAACACACGCTTGGGTTGTATTTAGAGGTACATGTGTTACAGAGGGTCAACCAAGGGCATACATAGCATGCCAAGCAATTTACGACTAAACTACATCCTCAGACCTTTGTCTTGCCTTGTTAAAGAACAGCTTATTTTGAAATTTTGGTTTGCAACATGGCCTAATAGAATTTACTGGGAGGAAACGTTCTCCTCTCCACTGCCTAGCATGGTATCGCCTACCTACATGAGATCATTTCAGTGTAGCAAGTGCAAGTAAGGAGTGGCATTATAAGCAACTCTTGACATAGATTACCTTAGCTCTGAATCAGTAGGTGTCATGGTGGGAGCCATATTGGACAGCACAAGCTTTACTCATGCACACTTCAGATTTGAGTAACAATAAGGTTGGATAGCTGAGGTGTAATAAAATATAGACGTATACTTTGTCTCTGCCTCTTGTTCCTGGCCACACTAAGTCCCTTGGGCTTACCTGAGTGAAAAAAATGTTTCTTATTTGTTTAGTTGGTTGGGTTTTGGTTATTTGTTGTTTTTGAATGCTATGATTGTTAGGGTAAAGCGGCAAAAAAGGTACCATGGTGGGTCCAGGCCAAGGGGTGCTGCTAAGAGATCACGCCAAGAGGTTTATTCGAGGAGTGGGGAGAACACAAGTCCTTCCCAGAGTGGGCACATGACTGAGAAAGACAGACAGACAGACAACAGACAGAAAGACTGACTGAGAGACAGGGAGAAGAAAGACCTTTTAAAGGGGATGTAAATGGGAAAATACTTACCATGCAGTGACAGTGGAAATGTGTCACACCTGGTGCTCCTGCTGTTGAGTTGCTGAACGTGAGACTGGCAGAACCGAATTTACCACAACGTGGACACAAGAAGAGAATCGACCTAAACAGGTTCTGGATGAGAGCTAGTCACCTGAAAAACTAGCCCCTTGACTAACAGGTTGAAAACGTTGGTAACTTTACCCTTCCCCAAGGAGTGGAGATAGGCTGGAGAATGAGTTCAGTCATCATAGGCAATGACTTAATCATGCCTGCACAATGAACCTTTGGTGGAAACAGGGGTCCTAGAACATCTCACTGGCGAGCTACTTGTGAGCTCCAGAGTAGCCTTGCACCGTGGCCTACCTACAGCCCTTGACATCTTGTTCTTTAGGTCCTTCCATCCAGAAGGCTCTGAGCTATACAGCAGACCACTCATTATATTAAAGCACTTTCTGGGGTTCTGTGGGTGATTCAATAGAATTAATGAACCTATGGAGGGGTATCTGGGAAGCTCCAAGTTTGTAGTTAACTGGGAAGTATGGGTAGCCTGGGAGTCCCAAGAGAAAAAGTGAGAATAGTAACTCTTTAATCTATGGAATCTGGTGCTAGCTCCATGGACACAAAACCGTAACGAACTCTGCTCTGTGGGTTTGCAAGGAGCAGAGACTGCGTTAGTATTGGAGATGAGCACATACAGGAGTCGTCAGGCAATTTCCTCTGCACTGAAACATTCCCTCCAGGAGAAAGGAAGAGGCTCCGGAGACTTGGGAGGTAAATAAAAGGTCACGAGTCTAGGAAAAGAACAACTTGGAAGATCCTCTGGAAAGTCTCTCCCCCGTTTTATAAAAGGAATAAACAGTTGATGGGTAGAGACGCATCGCCGCAGAGGAGAGGTTTGGACTGTGGCCCTCAAGCTGTCCGGATCGCTCCAGGGTTGCAGCCTTCATGAGGTGCAGCTTGTGCTGTTGCCGTGGGTCTTCTGATCATGCAGCTACGTTTCAGTCATTCCTACTTCCTGTCAGTAACTGCGCACCCACCCTTCTGTTAGTGACCCTGATGAGAACACCCTGGTCCACCAAGTGTTACATTGGTGCAGGTGCCACTTTGGTCTGACTTGGGTTCCCTTTGTGGGGTGAATAAATGTGTATCGTGTCTCCTCGGTAAAATCTGTCACCCAGCAATGGGTCTAGTCTTTCTGCTCTTTTCTGTTCTGTGTTCCACTTGAATGACTCTATTGATCTACTTCCAAGTTGCCTGATGCTTTCCTTTGTTGGAGGAACTTGAGCTCCATTTAACTTACACTCCGTTCCTCTCCTCTGTCATTTGGAAGCGGATTACTCACTGTCCAAGACTCAATTCAGTGATTTTCAATTCTTCAAAGAGCTTCCCCAATTTGCAGATGGGTCCGATCATTTTCTCTTATGTTTTCCCTAGCACAGTCTGCATTCTCCCCTCGTGGTGCCTCTAACCTCACCTAGAGATAGAACTTGATCTCCACCTCCCAGTAGTTTATGCCTCAGTCACCTCTGGCATGTCTTGATATTATCCTGTCATGACTCTGCGATGGAATTTGGGGAGGGGGATCTTTTATTTTTAATCTCATGACTAGATCCATGACAAGTAAAGTTCATCCCTAAAATAAAAGTTGCATTCTGCCTGAACTGGACAGATGTTAATAATTCTATTCTCCAAATTCATCTAACTGAAAAGTTATGGCAGAAGCCCGTCTCTGGAAAACCCCTAAGGGCAGCTCATCGTTTGTTTAGTTGAATCTTGTTATTAGATGGAATTGAAATCCGCATCGATGGAAATAATTCAATCAGCTAAAGAGGTTCTGAGCTACAGCAAAAGGTTTGCGGGATTCCATGAGTAGCTGTGATATCAGCATCAGGGAATTTGTTTTTTACTAAGGTGACTAAACGTTTGGCCTATTAATATTCACTATGGTGATTACAGGGACACAACTCTTAGCCCAGCAGAGCGTGTGGCAGGCACAAAGGAAGAATGGGGTCTCTCAAGTGCAGCAACCCTGGGCTGGAATTGCAGGGCTTCTGTTGGCCAGTTGAGCAGCCTAGAAGATAGTCCTTCATCTCTTTGCTCCTGCTGTAGCTATCAGATCAGAGCGATACACTTAATGTGTACCTTTATTGCAAACACTTAAAAATCATGTGCTTAAAGCACATAGCAAATAAAGTTAGCGCTGAACAAAGAGAAGATAATGCACCCATATCTGTGTCATCGTTACTGTTGGCTTATGGGAGATTCCACTAGGCTCCACCCAGGGACCTAGCAAAGGCCAGGGACCTAGCAACAGCTTAAGACATGGTTATCTGTCACTTCCAGGTGCAGGTGGCCTGGCATAAAAAAGGACTGTTCACCAACTGGTTCTCTCTCTCTCTCTCTCTCTCTCTCTCTCTCTCTCTCTCTCTCTCTCTCTCCCCCCCCTCTCTGTTCCCATGTGTTCCTGGATGGTTTCCCCCTACCCATTTCTGTCTTCTTCCTCTCTGTCCTCTGTCCCCCTTCTCTGCCCTTATGGTTCTGCTCCCGTCTGTCTGTCTCTACCCCTTCTCCAGGCACTGGATCCCTCTCTTTTTCCTAAATAAACCTCCTTTATATCAGGTCTGTCACAAGATGTGATTTCTGAGGGGGGACACCTTGGCATGATATAACCCCACACACACTGAATTATACTTCATAATAATTACTCTTTCATTTCACTTCATGATAATTACTCTTTCATTTCTGATATTTATCTAACAGAGTTCATCGGAAACATGAAGTATGTATGAAGGCAAACATCATCATACGTCAAGTAGTAGACATCCTCGGCAATGTTGCCCTAATTCAAAGTCTCCAAGATTTGTTTATCCTAGCTATCCATGATAAGAAAGGGCCTCAGAACGTTTTTTTTTTCTTTTTGGTGAGCATATATAGCAGAAAAAGGTGTCACTTGCCAATCACTGAGAGTAACCTCTGTGCTAGGTGTTTTCCAGGCAATAGACACTTAAAGTAAGGTATATTGGGAATGAGGAAAACTAAAAATGCCTTTAACAACTTGCCAAAACCTACACAGTGAAACACAAAACTGGAATTTGAAGGTGCACCTCTAGAGGCCTCGCTCTCTGACTTAATGTTTGTTCAATGCTATTTCCCAAGACATCCAAGTCCTTTTGTGGTCCCATGTCTTCCCCTCATTCACCCAAAGGCCTGTTCAGTGTATGCAACTGCTCAGTGACAAAGGAAATATGGACCAGAAAAAGGTATCTTGGTATCTGGGAACTATGTAATTGTGAAGACACCCTGAATTAAACTTTCTAATAAGCAAAGGTTAGCCAACAGTGGTAGCCAGCACTCACAGGCCGAGAACATGGGATTAGCTTTCTGTGTACTTGCAAGCATTCGCTCAGCAAGATGCCTTTGCCTTGGTTACCAACGGAGAGAGCGGAGCCAGCTCCCATCTCCAAACCTCGCCCACACTGAGTGACTCATACTCCAAGTGAGGGGCAGGGACAGGTTTCTGCCTCAGTCTCATGGGTGAGAGTCTTCAGGATTAACAGAAACAGCAGATGCTGACGTCAGTTGAGACACCACATTTTCGAAAGCATCTGGAGTCAAGAAGACAAGGTTCTAAGTTGAGGGGTTGTAAACAGAAACATGTACTTTCCCTCCAAATTAAGTAGAATGGTATAGGTTAGTCGAATGAACACGAATGCCTCTCCTAAGAGGCATGCTGTGGTACCAGAGCTCTAGTCAAATAGCATGTCTTAATTGGTCTGGGTGTGAGAGCACAGACCTTTGAGCAAGTAGATCTCTGCATTCAAGGCCATCTATCCTAGTCTATACAGTGAGTTCCAGGTCAGCCAAGGCTGCATAGTGACACCGTGTCTTGGTATTTGTTTGAATCCTACATATTTGAAACACATGTGTGTTTAAGCAACCTGAGTCCAAGTGTTAAGACGTAAACTTCAAGAAACCTTTCATGAGAAACTATCCCTGCCCAACTTGAGAAACAATTGCTTTGAGGGCCTGTGAGACGGCTCAGCAGGTGAAGGCGCTTATCAATGACCTGAGAACCTGAGTCTGGTCCCTGGGCCCCACAGGGTGGAAGGAGGGAACTGACTCTTCCAAATGGTTTTCTGATCTCCACACGGGAACTCACTTTTGAGCCACACACATATACACATACATGCCTAAGATAAATAAATGTAAAGACTTAATTAAAAGTTTTGAAACCCAAGTACTGACACGATCATTTTCAATTCTTAAGTAGCACAGGCCAGTAGTTTATGTGAGTTTCATTCTGTATTTTTGTACATGTGCATATGTGAGTGTGTACTCCAGCACGTACCTGGAAATGAATAAAATCGCATTTATGTGACACTAGATTTCACTAATCTTTTTCTAGTGACTCAATTAATGCAGAAGATGAAAACCATTAAAGAATTCATATCACGTTTTCAGGTTTGATGTTTTTTTTCCCAAACACTGAAAATGTCCAACATAAAAAAATAAACCTTGAAAAATAGATTGTCATGGTCAGGGAATAAAATATAATAAAGTATAAATCAATAAATGTATGCTCTCATGTCCCATCTTTATAAGCCAGTCAGAAAGGGAGCTTTCTTAGGAAAGACAGAAGGAAACTATTTCTCCCTACATATGCACATGCACGTGTGCGCGTACACACACACACACGCACACATAAACACAGGTGAATACACACACACACAAACACAGGTGCACACACACACATGCACACACACATAAACATATGTGCACACACACACACACACACACACACACACACACATGCACACATGCAAAGGGGGTGCCATGATGTAAACAAGACTAACATATATAGTTAGCGCACTAAGAACTAAACCTTCCTTCCTTCCTTCCTTCCTTCCTTCCTTCCTTCCTTCCTTCTTTCCTTCCTTTCTTCTTTGATTTTTGTTGCGGGGGTGGGGTGGGGGCACACGGAGAAAGAAAAGGAGGCTGACTCTATGTAGCCCAGGCTGGCCTCAAAATTATAATCATCCTGCCTCTGTCTTCAAGACGTGAGATCATGGGCATGGGACGCAATGGTGGAAAATCTGCTATAACGGATTCCAGGGCTGAGCTGGAGCTAGAGAATCCCCTACTACCTTCACCTGGCAGGGCATTTCCTGCCACATCAAAGGGCCTTTGTGGGTTGATTGTGGGCCGATGAAAGAACCTCATTTTTTCATGATGTGCCCTTTGTTCCTGTTGTTTAAAAGTAAAATTGCTTCTGCTTGGCTTCTTACACAGTTCATTAGCTTTGAGAATATTTATTGAGTCCTTAGCTTTGGCCAGACACCAGGCAGAAACAAAACATAGAGCCTGACCGCAGATTCGGGGACATTAGCATGTCTTACCACAGTAACTTTTATCCCTTTGTTGGACTCAGAAAGTAGTTCTGTCAAAACCAAGCTGGTGAAATTCACATCTGGAAGAACAGTAGGGTTCTGGAAGGTTCCCATCGGCACAGCAGCCCAGAATATCCCACCCTCACGTACCTCACCAGGAACTTGACTCAAGTCCTCAAAACCATTGCTGCAATCATAAGGTCTGGGAATCGTAGGGTTCTCTACCAATCCCACAATCCTGGATTCTGGAATGAGACTCTAATTTAACCCCTGCTTTGCATACGCACGTGAACTAGGGTGGGTTCTTCGCCATACTTCTGGCTATGCCTACTCTCTGTGGCTGAAGCTTGTGATAAGGATTCAGTAAAGTAAGTGTGTGAGGCGACAGACACATCAATAAATGCTCCACTCTTCGTCCTCTTTGATAGCTAAGGAACCGACATTCTGACAAGATGGCACTGAGTGATTTGGGGGCTGATTTTGGTCTTGCCTGTGTACTCACTTTTACTTTATGTGAGTCTATTTTTACAATTTCAAAAGAGAGTGAGCATTTCATTAGCCTTTTACAATCATGTAGCTAAAAGCCAATGATGCTGAAGAGTGCAGAGCCACATTAAAAAAACAAAACAAAACAAAACAAAACAAAACAAAACAAAACAAAACAAAAAAGTCCTTGGTTCCTGAATTACACAGTCCACAGTTCACAGAGTGTGGCTGCCCCTCACGCTCTCTTTTTATCACCTGACTGGGTCAGCCCTGGAATTACTGTGCATCTAAACGGTTGGGTTTCCCTTCTCCACAAAGAAGTATTGGGGGGTGGGTATATAATGTTCTGTGGGTTTATTCTTTAGCTTGTTTTATTTCTAATAACCTACAGTATCTTGCTATTTAGAAAATATAGTAATTTGGGTAATAATAACTGGCTTATTTGAATTCTTTAAATCACCATTTCTTTGCTCGAAAACCTATCCTACTCATAATTCTATATATCGTTCGTTATTTTTTTTTTCTGAAACAGGGTCTCATACAGAGGAAGTTGTCCTCAAACTCTTGATCCTCCTGCCTCCACTTCCTAAGTGCTTGATAAGCCTGGTTTTGTTTTTAATTTGATACAAAAACAGATGAAATGATAATACGTTTAAAGCGTCTGGCATGCGTCAGCATTTTGCATCAAGAAGTTCAAATGTAAAAGATGCTTTCTGAAGTAAACTTTAAACCAGCCCTGATCAGAAATTACAGCAGCTCAAATTTTGGCAACCAAACCAATGGAAAGAATTGCTGGTCCGTGTGGCTATTTTGACAGGACAGATGCAGATATCCAAGGGAATTCACAAATGGAGTCCTTGGCGATCAATACTGGAAACTTTGCTTAAGGGGTCTGATGTTAGAGACTGGCAGGAGGCTCAGCGTTAACCAGGTAAGCACAGCGGGACAACCCTTTAAACAGGAGTCCTTAGGTGACTAAAAACCACACCAAGCAACAAGCAAACCAAAAGAGGAAAAACAATAAACAAACAAACAAAAAACAAACCCTGATGCTTGTTTGAGGCTACTCAGGTTGAATCATCACAGTTTATCACTGCATAACTCGGTTTTCAGCTGTTGTAACCAGATATTTAAGAGCAGAACTGCAAAGGGGAGAGGTATTTGTTTACTCTGCCTTCTAATTTCAGAGGTTTCGGGGCAGACTCTGCTGTTTTCCGAGCTATTGGGGCCTACGTCGTCGTCCTGGCAGAGCATCTTGGCAGGGAAGGCAATCTGTATTGGTTATGTTTGCGTCTTCAAAGGGAGTGCCCAATAGAGACAACTGAGGAAGGAGAGAGTTACTTGGGTCACGCTGTCAGAGAAATTTCAGTCCGTCATAGTAGAAAAGGCAAGGTGAGTGGCTCCATCCTGGTGGCAGCAAAGTCAGTTGGAGCAGCTGTTCATGCTGTCACTGTCCAGAACCAGTGACTGATACTAGAATCAGAGGGGCACGCCTTCAAAGGTCCACCCACAGTGGCCTATCTCCGCCAACCCGGTCCAGCTTCCTAAAGGCTTCACAGCCATCAAAATAGAGTGACACACTATGGACCATCCAAAACAAAGCATGGGGCACATTGTGGGCTCAAGCAACAACAGACTGGTACAGCAAATACTCTCACCTCAGAATGCTATGAAAAATGTCTAACCCACTGGTGCATACACAGGCCACAGCTATTCAGAGCAGGTACCAGATGACTATTCAGAACAGCCTTAAAACGTGAGGACAGACACCAACAACTAAGTGTTAGCACAGACAGAGGTGTAAATACCCATCCCTGTGCACTCTTTTAGAGAATTCGTGTCGGTCCCACTCGCAGGCACTTAGAGATAAGGAGCAGATATGTGGCTGTGACTGGAGAGTGACTAAAATTGGTAGGAGAAAGAGGATAAAGAGGCTGTAATGGAAGGATTTGATTTTAGAAAAGGGACAGAGCAGAACTACAACCGAACCATGTACTCAGTATCCCTTTTAGCAAGACACTGAGCAGGGTCCAGCCCCTCTATTTGGAGTTGGATAATCTGAGTATTGACCGTGAAGGATGGGATTGACACGATGACTTTCCAGGCGAAACCGAATCTGCAGATCGAATGGGATTGCCTGGTTTAGCTGACCTTAAAAAGAATACCAGCATGTTCCTGAGGACAGCTTCTAGTCTCCTTTGTCCTTTCTCTATCTGGACTGAGTTATCTAGGGTTGGTTTCTGCTGCAGTCAGATCAGAACTGATACACAAAATGTTTGCCTTGTTCTGACCAGCACACAGTATCCCAACTAACTTTACCTAATCTCTTTAGCCTAAGAACAATCGATCGTTCACTCACTGTTTCTACTTAGCTTTAAAACATTTTAACAAGAGATTGTACTATATGATTTATTACATAACATATTTATTGTATATAAATATAGTTGACTTCTGCCCATGATTCGCTATGCCCCACCCCACAGACACACATATAAGAAGGAGGAGGCCATTGTTGATTATAGCAATGGTAAGTTCCAACACCGTTTTCTCCACAGCTGCTTTTCTTTCACAAATGCCCTTCCCAATATCTCTTCCTCTAGAAGGCTTATCCAAAGAACTGACTTAAATATCAGCTCTGTGAAGCCTTCCCTGTTTCCCAGGCAGAAGTAATCATTCACATCTGTGATTCCTGGCAGTGCCACTGTCATTGGAACAGTGCCTCGATGTGCCTTTCGTTGCAGGTAGCTGGGCTCCTTGAATAATGTATCATGGGTTATTCAGGGTTATGATAAATACTGAAAGTTGGATTGTATAACATTAGCACAAAGGTTAATAACATTATCACAAACATGAATAGCATATATTAAAATGCTACTTGGACCTAAAAGTTCAATCCAAAGAAAATAAAACACGCCCGGGGGATACCTCCAAGCAAAGCAGAACCCTGGCACTGAGTTCACACATGGTTCCCACACATGGAGACTTTCAATGTCATCTCTTACAGAAATGAAGGATAAAGGGTCTTCTCTGAAAGAGGGCAGTGGTCCTAAAATATGGTAAGATTTGAGGACAGAGTCACATGCTTCAAGTGGGGGAGGGTCTTTTAAAGAGGCTACTTTTTTCTAGATTGAATAATTTAAAAACATTTTACCATTTTTCAAAGAGAAAAATCAAGACACATTGACAATGTGTTAGTTAATTAAATAAAACCAGGATCACTGTGGGTGTGAAGAGTCATATGTTTGTTAAGTATAGTCTAGTTCAAATTCATCTGGAACAAAATAACTAGACTCTGTGTAATGCTTCACAATCAACAAAACAAGCTCACACTTATTATTCATGGGACTCATACACCAAACCTGAAAGGTTTTTTTTATCACTTCTGTCTTATTTGACAGGTAAGAAAAAGAGGCCTAGGACAGATTAGAGGACCTACCCAAGGTCACATAGCTGCTAGGGCCACCTGGGAGTCATGCCCAGTTCCTCTAATTCCAGCTCATATCCTTTTCACGACATCATTCTGCCTACAGTGGGGGGTTGTGGGGGGGCTGGTGTAGACACATACTTAGAAATGCCAAGTCTGTTCTCTAAATAGATTGATGTTCTTTTAGGAAACTAATCACATTTCTGGAGATGAAATTTTGTTGTCGGTTTAGCTGTAAAACGTTTTGATGAGAAAAGTAGTTGACAAAATTTACTTTCAATGGAAGGCAGAATTAACTGAATATCTTAATTTTCATTTTCAGTGGATCACAAATTTGGTTCAGAATTATGACAAACTACATACACAGATTTTAGCTTTTAAAGTTTATGGAGATGACTTTAGTTTGGGATTCTAAGTCCCTTTTTCTTAAGCCGTTAGATCCTCCTGTCCAGCCTCTCTCTCCTGGTCTCTTCATCTCCTTCTCTGAAGAAGACAAGCTGAACATTTTCTTCACGGAAGAAACAAATGGAAGGAAATGGCATCAAGCAGGCCTGATCTAGAAAATTAGGGAATTCTGAAGACTGAATCATACATTATGTAGAAAACAAATGAAATCTGGTTGAAATTAGGCAACATACATCTTCACATTTTAGAGAAAGCAGGCGAAATAAAGAATGAGACTTCAGAGATTTTTCAGAAGAACATTTGACTGGATGCCAGATAATATCCAAATTGACCATGCCAAGTACAAGCATGATAGTGCTTTTCTCTACAAGTTAGGCTGACCGAAAACAAATTACATTTAGCTAAGTTTGCAGGGCCAGGAAGCAAGTAATTGCGTAATTGAATGTGTGCCTCTTATCCCAGTTCAATCTTATTTTGCTTACTCACAGGGGAGCTGGAGAATACTTACAAGATTTTTCAGATACAAATTTCAGAAGTTTTGAAATAGGCACGCATCGTGTAGAGATAAAAGTGAGGTTAATCTTCAATCATCTGAGTTTTACGTAGCTTATGTCTGATTTCCCCCTTTTGCAGCATAGGTGCAAGTCACCTACGTGTTTTTTAATAAACAGCCAAACTTGGTTAAACATTCTATATTTTTCAAGCTTTTAGTCTTTGGATTGTGAAGCCAAAGATACATTTCAGGTTCGGCCCCCTGAAGCTAGACAGATTACCTTCAGCCAGCACCTGTGTCAGAAAGGGAGCAGCAGAGAGGAGGCTGGGTAGCAACTTGGCTTCCACTCAACAGTGAAGGCTGGTAGCAACATGGGCACAGCATGCACTCCATCTATGCAGGCAATCTGTTGCTATAGCATTGAATTTCACTTAAAAATGCCAACAAGGATATTTGCTTCCCCCATATTTTACTGATCGGTAGCTAGAATGGCCCCCGATTTTGGGAAAGACATTAGAGTGAAGAGATAGCCAATACAGATGGGTTTCATCACAAGCCCAAGATCTGAATAACAGCAAAAGTATTTCCTCAATTTAAAATTTTTATCAACGAGAACATTTCTAAGCTACAATAGACGAATCGATGATACTATTTAGAAGTGAATGTAGCTTATGTTTATTATATATACATAAATAATAGAAATGTTATTATATAGGATTTAGTGTGACAGTTTATAAGTTAGTTTAGCGTTGCTTAGCTACTCCTTAGCTGAAGCCACAGTGTCGTAAACAATTTATAAAATATCATTAAGATGACTTGAACAAACATAGATTTGCTTTGAATTTTGAAGCTTACTCTATTCTTATGGTAGCTTGTGATATCTGTATGTCTCCAGTGGTATGCCAACGCAGCCAGATAGATAATTAAGAAAAATACCTGAAATATTTTCAAAATCAAGAGAAAAAGATCATTTTAAAAATATGTAGTAGCAGCTATCAAATACTAAAACTTTCTATTCATAAAGGCCTTTTATAGCATATGGATCCCAGTATGTAATGAGACTGCATTGTCTCACTCTTCCAAAAATAATGAAAAGTCTGAGCACACCGATTAATTTCAGACATAAAGAAACTGATTTCATTAGTACTGAGAAACCTTAAGCTACAGTTTGAGCTTCTCCACCAGAAGCCGGAAGCCGGAAACAGGAAACCGGAAACCGGAAGTCAGAAGCAGAGCACCTACTTACACACTCTGAAGAGGAAGGCACTGGGAGGAATGTTCTAAAGAGGGTCGGTGCTCTGTCCTGGGAAGCACAGCCAAGAGGAAGTGATCAGCAGGGGTCAACGAAAGGAAAGATGCTGAGGTTCCTGAAAGGAATGAAGTCCAGGACACTGGTAGGGAGTCAAGAGAAATAAATTGCAGGTGCTCAGAGGGGGCAACAAGACGTATAATTATAAAACCATGGTAACTAGAAAAGGCCCAAGGCAAACTTTCTCTGTCTTGGGTTGCTATTGACGACACTACCTTGCTTTACCTAAAAGCAGATATGGTTAAAAGAAGAAAATTTGTCCTTCAAACTTTCTTTGAACTTCACTTAAGATCCCTTTTGGAAGTCTCTCTGATGTAAAATCCTTGAATTGGCTCTCTATACCTAAAACCTATGTATTTGTGTCTCGTGACTCTGAATAACTCGTCTTGTGTGTATAACGTGTCTTGTGTCCACGTTTGGGCATCTTTTCTATCAGAAAGAACGTTTCTACTTCTGTCTTTCAGTTTGTGACTAAAATTGCTGTAGGTTTGATTAAAGGGGCCGTCAGTTGGATCTCTGAAGTATCTTCTCTGCACCTTTGGAATCTCTCCATCGCTTCTTAACACAACAACATCACCTTGACTACAGAAAGTGTGTTGCTAAGAAGCACATTGCTGGGCTTGCTCCACATTAACAGCCAGCACCATCAATACAAACAGTTGTAGGGAATAATTGTTTCCTGTTTGTGATTGGCTGGGAGGCCTTTGTTAAAACCCAACAGTGCCAATCTGAAAAACTATGGTTTGAAGTGAATCGACGTTGTAAGAAAAATTCAGTAATTCCTGCTTAAAAAAAAACTGTGCACTATCATTAAATAAATTCACATGTTGCTAGCAAATAAATACTCTTTAGACAATTGAGTTCAATTACCCTACAATTGAAACAATACTAAGTTAGAAAAAGCGGCATTTTAACTGTCAGTACTGGGCATCCCCCCAATCTCCCATTTTATTTCTTCATATGAAAACATTCATTTTCCACCTCTAGCAGTGTTATTTTGGACTTGAGAACTAAATTATGTTCGGAATTCTATAGTAGCGCAATTTGTCTGATATGATAAGAGGGTAGCCAAAAATGTGAAAGTCATATGATTAGCAATTACACGAACAAAGGAATAGCCTAAAGTTGAAATCTCATCACAATTTTTTCTGTGCCCAAAGTTTTAAAGGAGCTCAAATCCATTACCAAGTTTCTTATACAATATCTCACCAAGCGTAATGGGTCCCTCATCTGAAGTGTATGTTATGTCTTTCCTCATGTGACGTGTGTGTTTTATCTTCTCAGATCATGGCTCTCAACCTCTTGTCTACGTCTTTGCATCTACAGCACTTTAACAGTGGGTGTGCCAAATGAGGTTGACCAAATCAACAGCTCTCATAAGTTCCCAGCATTGTTATTGTCATTGGTAGGGGAATGAAAGGTTCGTGTGAATAGTATCTGTTCTTCTAACCAGATCAGAGCTCATCTCTGTTGATCAGACCCGTTCCTTTGGAATAATTAAGACCCTGAGGAATTTAGCATAGTTTGCTTACCTAACATGTTAAACATATATCATGTTCTTTCTATTGAAATACAGTCTTTTAGGGAATAGTGAACATTCATTTTATTTATTTATTTTTTGTCTTGGCTAAGATGCATCTATAAACCTGGATGAGACTGCTCCTGAAAACACATTGAAGTTCACTGCAATAATTTGGTTACTCCGAAAGGTCAGATTCATCAGAAGGCTCAGTCCTTAGCTGCTGGCTTCATGAAGCCTGGAAATAGCATGGTGAAATCCCAGCACAGGAGCTCGTCACCCAGCTCATGAAGGGGAAGACATGGAGCTTCTGCTATGTTTATCATTTCAAGTCCTTTAACCCATATTGCTCCTTGAAGGGTAGCAATCTGATGTGAGGTGACTATGAACTTTGTCGGTCATCACTTGCTTTTTTTTTTTTTAAACAAGTATTTGTTTGTTTATTCATTTATTTGTGTGTGTGCGTATACATGGGGCTCAGAAAACAACCAGCAGAAGTTGGTTCTCTTCTCTACCAAGTGGGGTCCAAAGGATGAAATCTAAGTCATAGGACTTGGTGGCAAGGGTTCTTGCCCAATCAGCCGTGTCACCAGCCCCTGGCTGCTTGGTTTTTAAAGTAAATTCTGTTACTAACAATTATCTGGGATATCTCACTCTTTCAATTATCTTAAAACAGAAGCTTGGTTTGTGTTGTAAGCTGAACATCTCCCCCCCCCCCCGCCCAGTATAGATTCGTATATTGAAATCTAAACTCTAAGGGTCTTGAAATATGTCTTATTAAAAGTCTTTAGAGAGCCAGCTGACTTAAAGTTCAATAGAATGGCCTCTGATCCTATTCAACTGTTATTCTAGTAAGAGGAAAATAGGATGAAGGCACAAACTGAAAACCACAAGACCACTCAAGGGAAAATGCCATCTCCAAGCAAAGGAAAGAAACTTCAGAAGAAAATAAATCTAGGGGCACCTGAATCTCGAGGGCTAGCCCTCAGAACTGTGAGACAATGGAGTTGCATGAGTATAATACAGTGTAGTACTTGGACAGTAGTTATTTATACACTGTCTTAATCTCTAGGGCTGACCTATGATTCATATTCTATGACCTTGGATTCAAAGTCCATGTTCAAAACATGTCTGTCTTCAAAAATATATTCTAAGGGATATAGATATATAGAGGGATAGGGAGATGTAGTGTATAAAGATAGAGATGGAGATAAATATATAGCTATTGTTATCTTACAGTTCAGGAAGTTAGAAATAAGCAAACCGGTGTGCCTGTAGATCTCCTTTTTCCTTGAGGGTTCAGAGAATACCTTCTTCCCTTTTTTAGATTATCAAAGCTTCCCACCTTACTCAGTGTCTTAGTCATTGTTCCATTGCTGTGAAGAGACACTATGAAAAGGCAGCTTATAAAGAAAGCATTTAACTGAGGGCTTGCTTACAATTGTAGAGGGTTAAAGTCCATTCCCATCATGGTGGGGAGCATGGCAGCAGTCACTCCAGCAGCAGGTCACTGGGACAGTAGCTGAGAGCACACATCTGATCCACAAGCATGAGGCAGAGATCAAGAGACCGGGAATGGTGTGGACTTTTGAACCCTAAGAACCCTCCCACACTGACATACTTCTCCTAACAAAGCACAGCTCCTAATCCTTCCCAAACCATTCCACCTTCTAGTGAGTAAGCATTCAAATATATATGAGCCTACGGGGGTCATTCTCATTCAAGCAACCACTCTTAGTTTCTGAGTATTCTCTCCATTTTTCATGGACTTTCTATTTGAATTCTATGGGTCCCATTGTCAATCTTTTTCTGACTATTCCTCATGCCTACCTCATACAGAGATCCTCGTGATACCATTGGGCCCCAATTCATTGTCTTCATCACATCTGCAAAGACTTTTTCAAGTAGCAAGATAATGTATTCATACATCTGCATCAGGACCACACTACCTTTGAAAGACCTGTTCATCAGCCCACTGCACAAAAACCCAGGTGGGCTGTGGGCTAATCATGCTGAGATGGAGGCAAGTAAAGAGACCAAGGAGGCTGGGGATGCCATGCAGAGAAGGAAGCAGAGAGGGATCCTGCTGCTAGGCCAAGACAGTATAGGCATCTGAGCAGCCACTTTATAAGGCAACAAATAGACTTGTACTGTGCGAGAGAATGGGTAGGTGGGGATGTATTAATTCCACTGAGACCATAGTTCCCGCCAGCCCTTCTAGGCCCATGCCCTAAATGTTACTTAAGCCTCCTAGAGACACCATAGTATTTGAAGCACATTCAATGTGTCTTTATCGCTTGGCAGAGATGCACAAAGTTGAATCTCTTCATAAGGGGGTAGTGTATAAAGCATTATAATTTACTCAGGGATTGTGATCAATTAGGCACTCTTAGTGGAAATTTTATACAAGTTTTTTTTGTTTTTTTTGTTTTTGTTTTTGTTTTTTCTTTCTGTGTGAGTACACATTTATTTTGACCAAGTTTGGTATGGTTTTTATCTTTTTTTTCAATGTATATATTGTTTTATTAATGGATCATTGTTAAAATATAGATAATAGCAACAATTAGTGTGAACAGATCATATGAACATTTTGTTGGTGTTCTTCTCCATCCTCATTGAATTTTGGCATATATATTATAGTGTCAGACTTTCAATTCATAGAAAAATTAAGGATAGTATCATTATAGTGTTGTACATTAATGTGGTAAGACCTATTGAAAATGTACAACTTGAAATCCACTCCTTTTCCAAACAGTAAGAGAATTCATGGGCAAATCACACTAACTAGTATAAATGGATATGTGTCTATTTCATTGGCATACTTATGAACATTTTGTAAACATGTCCTTCACTATTTGTAATTGTAGTAGTTCACCATGAGAGAATGATATTTTCCTATACACACCAAAGTTAACAATATAAGGAGCTGCTACTTTTGGTTGCCTAACCTTTAGCAAAATGATCCTTGCTTTTTTTCCCTCCATCTTTATTAAACTGAGCATTTCTTATTTACATTTCAAATGTTATTCCCTTTCCCGGTTTCCAGACCAACATCCCCCTAACCCCTCCTACTCCCCTTCAATGTGGGTTGTTCCCCTCCCCAACCTCCCCCCATTACCACCCTCCCCCAACAATCCCGTTCACTGGGGGTCCAGCCTTGACAGGACCCTTCCACTGGTACCCCTACTAGGCTATTCATTGCTACCTATGAATTTGGGGCACAGGGTCAGTCCATGTATAGTCTTTGAGTAGTGGCTTAGTCCCTGGAAGCTCTGGTTGGTTGGCATTGTTGTTCATATGGGGTCTCAAGCCCCTTCAAGCTCTTTCAGTCCTTTCTAAGATTCCTTCAAAGGGGGTCCCATTCTCAGTTCAGTGGTTTAATGGCATTCGCCTATGTATTTGCCATATTCCGGCAGTGTCTCTCAGGAGAGATATACATCCAGTCCCTGTCAGCCTGCACCTCTTTGCTTCATCCATCTTATCTAGTTTGGTGGCTGTATATGTATGGGCCACATGTGGGGCAGGATCCGAATGGGTGTTCCTTCATTCAGTCTCTGTTCTAAACTTTGCCTCCCTATCCCCTCCTAAGGGTAGTCTTGTTCCCCTCTTAAAGAAGGAGTGAAGCACCATATTTTGGTCATCCTTCTTGAGTTTCATGTGTTCTGTGCATCTAGGGTAATTCGAGCATTTGGGCTGATATCCACTTATCAATGAGTGCATACTGTGTGTGTTTTTCTGTGATTGGGTTACCTCAGTCAGGATGATATTTTACAGTTCCATCCATTTGACTATGAATTTCATAGAGTCATTGTTTTTGATAGCTGAGTAGTATTCCATTGTGTAGATGTACCATATTTTCTGTATCCATTCGTCTGTAGAAGGGCTTCTGGGTCCTTTCCAGCTTCTGGCTATTATAAATAAGGCTGCTATGAACATAGTGAAGCACGTGTCTTTGTTGTATGTTGGAGCATCTTTTGGGTATATGCCCAAGAGAGGTATAGCTGGGTTCTCAGGTCTTCTTCAATTTCTTTCTTCAGAGACTTGAAGTTCTTATCATACAGATCTTTCACTTGCTTGGTTAAAGTCACACCGAGTTATTTTATATTATTTGGGACTATTATGAAGGGTGTTGTTTCCCTAATTTCTTTCTCATCTTGTTTCTCTTTTGTGTAGAGGAAGGCTACTGATTTATTTGAGTTAATTTTATACCCAACCACTTTGCTGAAGGTGTTTATCAGGTTTAGTAGTTCTCTGGTGGAACTTTTGGGGTGAACTTTTAAATATACAATCATATCATCTGCAAATAGTGGTATTTTGACTTCTTCTTTTCCTATCTGTATCCCATTGATCTCCTTTCACTGTCTGATTGCTCTGGCTAGGACTTCGAGAACTATATTGAATAAGTAGGGAGAGAGTGGGCAGCCTTGTCTAGTCCCTGGTTTTAGTGGGATTTCTTCAAGTTTCTCTCCATTTAGTTTAATATTAGCTACTGGTTTGCTGTATATGGTTTTTACTATGTTTAGGTATGGGCCTTGAATTCCTGTTCTTTCCAGGACTTTTATCATGAAGGGGTGTTGAATTTTGTCAAATGCTTTCTCAGCATCTAATGAAATGATCATGTGGTTTTTATCTTTCGGTTTGTTTATATAGTGGATTATGTTGATGGTTTTCCATATATTAAACCATCCCTGCATCCCTGGGATGAAGCCTACTTGATCATGATGGATGATTGTTTTGATGTGTTCTTGGATTTGGTTTGCCAGAATTTTATTGAGTATTTTTGCATCAATATTCATAAGGGAAATTAGTCTGAAGTTCTCTTTCTTTGTTGGGTCTTTGTGTGGTTTAGGTATAAAAGTAATTGTGGCTTCATAGAAGGAATTCGGTAGTGCTCCATCTGTTTCAATTTTGTGGAATAATTTGGATAGTATTGGTATGAGGTCTTCTATGAAGGTCTGATAGAATTCTGCACTAAACCCATCTGGACCTGGGCTCTTTTTGGTTGGGAGACTGTTAATGACTGCTTCTATTTCTTTAGGTGTTATGGGGTTGTTTAAATGGTTTATCTGTTCACGATTTAACTTCGGTACCTGGTATCTGTCTAGGAAATTGTCCATTTCCTCCAGATTTTCCAGTTTTGTTGAATATAGGCTTTTGTAGTAGGATCTGATGATTTTTTGAATTTCCTCTGATTTTGTTAATTTGGACACACTCTCTGTGTCCTCTGGTTAGTCTGGCTAAGGGTTTATTTATCTTATTGATTTTCTCAAAGAACCAGCTTTTGGTTCTGTTGATTCTTTGTATAGTCCTTTTGTTTCTACTTGGTTGATTTCAGCTCTGAGTTTGATTATTTCCTGCCTTCTACTCCTCCTGGGTGTATTTGCTTCTTTTTGTTCTAGAGCTTTTTAGGTGTGCTGTCAAGCTGCTGACATATGCTCTTTCCTGTTTCTTTCTGCAGGCACTCAGCGCTATGAGTTTTCCTCTTAGCACAGCTTTCATTGTGTCCCACAAGTTTGGGTATGTTGTACCTTCATTTTCATTACATTCTAAGAAGTCTTTAATTTCTTTCTTTATTTCTTCCTTGACCAGGTTATCATTGAGTAGAGCATTGTTCAATTTCCACATATATGTGGGCATTCTTCCCTTATTGTTATTGAAGACCAGCTTTAGGCCGTGGTGGTCTGATAGCACGCATGGGATTATTTCTATCTTTCTGTACCTGTTGAGGCCTGTTTTTTGACCAATTATATGGTCAATTTTGGAGAAAGTACCATGAGGTGCTGAGAAGAAGTATATCCTTTCGTTTTAGGATAGAGTGTTCTATAAACATCTGTTAAGTCCATTTGGTTCATAACTTCTGTTAGTCTGTCTATGTCTCTGTTTAATTTCTGTTTCCATGATCTGTCCATTGATGAGAGTGGGGTGTTGAAATCTCCTACTATTATTGTGTGAGGTGCAATGTGTGCTTTGAGCTTTAGTAAAGTTTCTTTTATGTATGTAGGTGCCCTTGTATTTGGAGCATAGATATTTAAGATTGAGAGTTCATCTTGGTGGATTTTTCCTTTGATGAATATGAAGTGTCCTTCCTTATCTTTTCTGATGACTTTTGGTTGAAAATCAATTTTATTCAATATTAGAATGGCTATTCCAGCTTGCTTCTTCAGACCATTTGCTTGGAAAGTTGTTTTCCAGCCTTTTACTCTGAGGTAATATCTGTCTTTGTCTCTGAGGTGTGTTTCCTATAGGCAGCAAAATGCTGGGTCCTCATTGCATATCCAGTTTGTTAATCTGTGTCTTTTTATTGGGAAATTGAGTCCATTGATGTTGAGAGATATTTCGGAATAGTGATTGTTGCTTCCTGTTATCTTTGTGTTTGGAGGTGAGATTATGTTTGTGTGCTTGTCTTCTCTTTGTTTTGTTGCAAAACGATTAGTTTCTTGCTTTTTCTAGGGTGTAGTTTGCCTCCTTGTGTTGGGCTTTACCATTTATTATTCTTTGTAGGGCTGGATTTGTAGAAAGATATTGTATAAATTTGGTTTTGTCATAGAATATCTTTGTTTTTCCATCTCTGTTAAGTGAGAGTTTTTCTGGATATAGTAACCTGGGCTGGCATTTGTGTTCTCTCAGGGTATGTATAACATCTGTCCAGGATCTTCTGGCTTTCATAGTCTCTGATGAGAAGTCTGGGGTAATTCTGACAGGTCTGCCTTTATATGTTACTTGACCTTTTTCCCTTACTGCTTTTAATATTCTTCCTTTTTTTGTGCATTTGATGTTTTGACTATTATGTGATGGGAGGAATTTCTTTTCTGGTCCAATCTATCTGGAGTTCTGTAGGCTTCTTGTACGTTTATGGGCATCTCTTTTTTTAGGTTAGGGAAGATTTCTTCTATGATTTTGTTGAAGATATTTACTGGTCCTGTGAGTTGAGAGTCTTCACTCTCTTTTCTACCTATTATCCTTACATTTGATCTTCTTATGGTTTCCTCGATTTCCTATATGTTTTGGGCCAGTAGCTTTTTCTGTTTTACATTATCTTTGACAGTTGTGTCAATGATTTCTATGGAATCATCTGCTCCTGAGATTTTTCTCTTCTATCTCTTGTATTCTGTTGGTGATGCTTGTATCTACAGCTCCTTGTCTCTTCCTTTGGTTTTCTATATCCAGGGTTGTCTCCCTTTGTGCTTTCTTTATTGTTTCTAATTCCATTTTCAATTCTTTCCTGTTTGATTGTATTTTCCTGGAATTCTTTCAGCGATTTTTGTGTTTCCTCTCTAAGGGCTTCTACTTGTTTACTTGTGTTTTCCTGCATTTCTCTAAGGGAGTTCTTTATGTCTTTCTTAAAGTCCTCCATCATCATAATCAAATGTGAGTTAAAATCTAGATCTTGCTTTTCTGGTGTATTTGGATATTCGTGTTTGCTTTGGTGGGAGAATTGGGCTCTGATGATGCCATGTAGTCTTGGTTTCTATTGCTTGGGTTCCTGTGCTTACTCCTTGCCATCAGGTTGTCTCTGGTGTTACTTGTTCTGCTATTTCTGACAGTGGTTTGACCTTCCTATAGGCCTGTGTGTCAGGAGTGCCAGAGACCTGTTTTCCTGTTTTCTTTCAGCCATTTCTGGGAACAGAGTGTTCTGCTCTCATACATGTAGTCGTTCCTGCCCACTGGCTTTCAGCTGTCCCTGTGGATGGGAACCAGAAGGACCTGTCCCTATTTCTCCTAGGTCCCTATGCACTGGGGGCCCAGAAGGCGCTAGGTGTTTTCTCTTAGAGTCAGAAATGTGGGCAGAGAGTAGTCTCCTCTGGTTTCCCAGGCGTGTCTGCCCCTCTGAAGGTCTAGCTCTCTCTCATGAAATTTGGGTTCAGGGAGCTGTTTGACCCGGTCCTTTTAGACCCGGGCGCAGTCTCAACCACAGGGCTCCTGTAGCTTGACTCTTTATACAAGTTTAAAGTCGACACAAATAAGTAAAAACTAAAGAAATTTTAGTTTCAAGACTGAAAACATTTGTTTTGGTTTGGTTTTTGTTAGAGATTTTTGTTAGGAGTTTACAGTTCCTCTTCTGGATTTTTCCTAATTAGATCCAGCCTTAATAGCCACATGAAATCAATGGGTTATGTGAACCCCTTGAGTCTTCTGTACAGAGCTGTAGAAGTCTTAAGTATAAAGCTAAGCCATATTCTCATGACTCAGGGAATGTTAAGATTGCAGAAAAATATGGAAAACTTCACACACCCACACACCCACACACACACTCTTTTGTCATGACATAAAAACATTCAAAACATATTAAGGCATCTGAATAAATTTGAAGCCCTTAAAATATGCTGTGTATACTAAATGCCTCCAGAACTGTTTTTAAACAGCCACAGTGATCTGTATATTGGAGTAAACAGGCACATTCACTATCCTGCATCACAGGGAAGAGGGAAAATTTATTCTCCCAGTTTCCTTACAGGTTGTGCAACCACCGGAAATCACCTAACTTCCCAGAACTCTGGGTTCCTCCCCTGTAGGAGAGGACAAAAAATAAATTAACAGATTGCATAAATACTTTCCACTCAGTCAATGCCTGTTTAAATTTATAGTCTCAGTATTGACATGATAAGCCCCTAATATGGGAAATTTGACACAAACATACAATTCTATTCAAAACAAAATGTGAGGAAGAGGTCAGTGTCAGGATTCACACACTGTCCCCATTAAGCCTAAAGTTGAAACAGCCAGAGAAAGAAATGAAGTGGCAAGAAAAGAGAAGCACCTTACTATTATCAGTCTCTCTTCATCCCTGCTCCCAGATGCTGCCTGTGTAATGCTACTGTGGTAGCTTCTCTGAAATGTTGGTTGCATTTTCCAGAAGACCGAGTAAAACGAGAAGACTATGCAGTTGCCTGACCCCCTTCATGGAAGCATTCAAGAATTCTGTACATGTGTGGTCTTAGATCCACAGAGCAAAGGATACACAAGCATGCTTTTTAATGTCTACCACACAAACAATGTTTTAAAGGGATTCAGAATATAGATCCAGCAGAGGATTGTGGGCCAACAGGAAGCAGGAAGCAGGAAGCTACTCTGTTGCAGCAAGTCCATTCTGTAGGTTTTCTTGCCAATACGTGTTTAATCTTGAGGTCTCCCTTACTGGATTGGAGACCTACCTGACCTATACACTTTCAGTGATTATCTCAGCACTTATCAACTGCATATGAAGAAAAACAAGGCATGTTTGCAGAGAACAGATGGGTGCATACGTCTGTAGGCGGTTCTGTCTTCCCAGAAGTACCAGCTTGCTCTAGCAGAAGGGTTTAGGGAATAGAGTGAAGGAATAACTCTGTTCAGACAAAGCAAAACATCATCATTTCTCCTTCTTCATGTACCAATGGAAACTACATGGAAAGTCAGGAGCTGTGTTAGTGCTACTGATTACACATAGTCAGAAAAATGTCTACAGTTGTCTTAGACCAGCTGAAAATTAAGTTTTTAGATTTCGTATATGGTTAATGGGGACTGAAGCAAAAGGAGACATCTTGTTTTTCTAAAAAGAAAAAAATCTAAATCAACCAAATTTGCTCAGGGTTGCAACAAAAATCTTTTAAAACCAAGATATCATCTAAGTGCTGGAAGCTTGATCAAGACAGACAATGGTTTTAGAGACAAAGCAAAGTTTAAACGATTCACTAATTTTTTTTTCATAGATATGATCTAAGTTGCTTAGACCACCAAGGAGGTTTTTTTATTTCCTCCATTTAAATCAAATATAGAAAGTGAAGCATCTCAGGAATTTTCTTTAGAGCAGGGTGAGAAGTATGCAGTGTTTCGGGGAAAACCACATTCTCCAGTGAAATTTAAATAAGAAAATGTCTCCCTTCTGTAGCTTGCTATTCTGCATTTCATCACTAAACGATGGAGAAAAACTTGGTGTGTGTCCACTTACTGATGGACAGCTGTACCTGAGTGCCTGTTACAGGAGAGTCTAGAGAAGGTAAAACCAAAAGTCATAGAAAATTCAACCCTGAGTTCTGCTCCACGGAATCCACCTAAGAAGCAGATAGACAGGTGGACATCCGCATTGCCTGAACATCTCAGGCTTTGCAGATCATAAGCGTGAGATGCAGGTTAGGGTGACTTTGCAGTTCCTAAGAGTAAATCAGAGAGTGCGTGTGTACATGGGGTCAAGGATAAAGCTCTCCCTGCTGCAGGCTCTCCCCAGGGTAAGGCAGTTGTATGCAGACTACACACATCAAACATTCACACATGTGTGACTGCTACTCTTTTAGGCTTCCCTTAGAAGTACTAAATAGTCATGTCAGTCGAATTTGTTCTTCTCTGTATGATTTCTGAAAAAAAAATTGAATGGCTTCAAGGTTAAGCTTCCGGGTAGGGAAAGTCTGTCTAGACTGTGCATCTGTCTAATCTTAGATCGGTAAGACTGAAATCCACAGTAAGTGATGCTGATCACTCTAGGAACGCTAAAAGACACGGTCGCTGGTCTATCTGCACAGAGGAAGCAATAAAGACACGTGACCACCACCCCTCAAATAACCAGGTAGGCATCAAGATAGCTTTTCTTTAGAATTGATTAGAATGTCTCCATCATTTCATTCTGGTCTTGTGTCTGTGTGTTTACTTGCTGGGGCATGTGAAGAAACTTGAACAAACCAGGACCAGAAAAGATGGCGGACTGAACTGGATGTAGTTTTCCATTCCCAAACTGCTCCACAAGATGCGGGAGCAGCTAAACAGTTCAGTTAAAACCGATTATTCAGATCAGCAGAGGGACAGCTAGCTAAGTTCCCCCCAGTCCCTGCTAAGAACAAAACAAAACTGCCATCTCAGTTACAAAATGGCACAGGTCTCCAGTGGCAGTTTCAAAATTCCTTCTCCAGAGAAGCCGTTTGGCCACAGAATCTACCAATTATTTTCTGCTAAAAGACAGAATTATATTTTCTTCCAAGTGACACTAGACAGAAATCATTCAAACTCACAATAAGACAGCTTGGGATGTAACCGAATTAAGTTAATTGTATAAGCCAATTTGCTTTTATATTGTATTACAGAAGCAAACAGCAGGGCTTCAGCCTTTGTGTACACATTCAGCCATATGCAGCTCGTCAGAAATGTTGACGCGGTATGTAAAAACTTTAGAAGCAGGGACGTTGTCCATTTTTTAACTAGATAATATAAGGGAGGGGATGGATTTTGTATCTTCTCTGCCACACCAGTTCAGCTCTCAAGAATATTTATACTTTTTCAGTCCATTTTAACAAAATACTTTATTTTTAGCTTTCTATATCACACATCCACACAATGAAAAAAAGATTCAAGGTCACGGTGTGCTAGCGAGCTTTAAAAATTCGAACAGCCAAAGGTATCTCCTACTAGATATGTGCAAGCCTTTGTTGACATTTTATTCTCTGTCTTAGAGACATCATAAAAAGGTATTTTACAGAATTCCTCTTTTCCAAATACAATTTGATTATATTTTGGTAAATATTGGTTTTCCTGGTTATATCGCTGGAAGGAAAGGTTCAATCTGCTGGGGGAAAATCCCAGTACTTAAGCAGATGTTTAAACATCTGTTTCTTGGTAAACAAATAAAAAGAGCGGTCCCTCGTGAAATGAGTGTCTACTGTGTGACACTGCTTATCCCGTGTTGAGCAGTTGGTTATACAAATTAGAGGGTAAAGCCAGGGGCTTGGAAGGAGTCCAAGGATGAGGCAATGACGTTCCCGGTGGCTGCTTTTGGGCAGTGACGACACTGTGTTTAAAGCCGACTCCATGTGTGTTCAGACTCAAGTTTATATTGGGCTTAGTGAAAACAGAAACCAAAGATTTTTCAGAAGGACCTTTGCAGACTGCTGGCAAGCAAGTGAAGGAAGGCGTTCTGGCTAATGCGGAACCAGCCAGAGAGCTGTTTGCCAGTCCCCCGAGGAAGAGGCTGATGTCATGGCGCCATCGCCTTTAGGCCACCAAGCTACAGAGAAAAGCCCGAGGGACTGTTAGCGACATGACACTGCTTTTGCCAGGTCCCACGTCGGGACGCATAAGTAGGGAACCAGAGCGGTAACTGCTGCCTGCAGATACAGACCTCTGCTTGGGCACGGATGCTCTAAGCGTGCACTTGTTAGCGCTCTCCCAGCAGAGTTTCAGTGTGGCGCCCGTGTGGGATAATGATCCCTCTCTTGCCCAGCTCAGCCACCAACCTGCAGAAGAGTGCCGGACTGGCCATCAGCTGTGTGACAGAGCTGGCCTCTTTCTCAGTCCTGCCTCTCAGTCTCCCACCCATCTCTTCTATCCAGAGGTGGGTTTAGTTGTCAAGGCCTTTCTCAAACACTTAAAAGTTTCCCTTCCTGTTTTCAAAACAGCCCTCAAGAATAATCTTTTCAAGGTCACATTTGAAAGTGTGTCTAGAAGAGAGATGCAAAAGAGAAAAGGGCAAAAAAGTTCAAACTACACCCCCATCCCCTTTGAGTGTAGATTGCCTTAAGAATCTTTTCCTCTCCTGAGGTCAGCTCCAGATGTAGCTGTCATAGCCTTTTCTTCCTTCCTTCCTTCCTTCCTTCCTTCCTTCCTTCCTTCCTTCCTTCCTTCCTTCCTTTCTTTCTTTCTTTCTTTTCTTTCTTTCTTCTAATTTTATTTTTCTTGCATATTTTATGTATTTATGTTTCAAAAGTTATCCTTTGTCCCCCCTCTCCCCGACCCCCCCTCCGGTCTCTAGCTTCTATGAGGACTCTCCCACTCCCACCCACCCACTCCCACCTCAGCCTTCAGGGACATCTACTGTTCTCCCAGGTTCCTCACATGAACATAGAATCAGGCTATGGATATAGTTTGACAAAGTGCTTTTTTATTCCTTTGCAATGAGTGGTTTGCTAGATCGCTACATATGAACCTGCTTCTTATCTGCTCCATGAATTACTTGTAGTGAATATTCTGTAACCAGCTCTACTGTCTTCCTATTGAGAGATCACCATCACTTTTCCTCTCCGACAGACATTGTATCTCTGTAACAAGGACACACCATGATAAACGAGATCATGCTAAAGAAATTCTGACTTACTTACTTACAATGATGCAACTCAAAGGAACACAGGACATCTGATTAGTTCTTTTACAGGCTGGTCTGAGGCCCACCAGCACATACGTAGCTGAGAGCTGCCTTGTCTGCCTCAGTGGGAGAGGATCTGTCTAATTGTGTAGAGACCTGATGCCCCAGAGGCAAATGGAGGGGGGCTGGGGAAGAACTCTAATAAGAGGGAGGAGCAGGAGGGGCAGCGTTCCGGATACAAATAAATAAATAAACAAACAAACAAACAAACAAACTGAAAAACATGTACACTTTAACTGCAAGAACAGTAGGAGAGTATTCCTTTTAAAAGATCCTCTCAGTGTGGTTGATAGAGAAATGCTTTTTGTAAAAGCAATCAACTTTCTGTCATTCTTAAACATTCTTTAAGCCAAGAGGAACCTATGGCCATCACATTTTTCAGAGCTTGTCATGATGTAATTCCAATTAGGAAACTATTTATTTTGTCCAAAGGGACAGAGTAAATGGCTCCCAGTGAAAGTCATTTTGCAACTGTCAGAGATCTAATCCAACAGAAATATTTTTTCACAGATGGGTCACTCCCAAGAGACTTAATCTCCAATCTTCTTTTGGAGAATCTGAATTTTAAAAAATCATTGCAACCCAGGAAAATGTATATTAAGTTATACTATACTATAACACAAAGGTATAGAAACAAAGCTTTAAAAATAAAGAATATTTTTTTAAAAAGTAAAGAATGTTTTTAAAAGTAAAGAATATTCAACAACCCAGACAGTGAGCATAGGGTGTAACACTGAGATTCATAGTTACGAATAGCACTGCTTCCACCAAACGTTCTCTGCTGCGGAAGGCACCGAGGTTCTCTTTCTAAGAGAATGGAGAGAGAGGGAGAGTATGAAAGACATACCTCAAGATTATAAGGCTAATCCAGAACCCAGACCTTCCAAATCCTCCACCCTGCACCTTCTGTATGCAGTGCGAAACAACGCCGTGAGAGAAACAAATGGAGATGTTCCCGAATCGCTGCATTATTAATGCCCTTCACACTGGGAAGCTAAATGATAAAATGTTTCCCAAATTAGCTTGACACGAAGATGTGGATTTTGCCATCCGCTAGGATGTCACGGTAGCTGCTGAAGTTCTTTCAGGCAGAGATCATACGTGACTGACTGTAGCGTGAGAGGATCTGCCACGCAGTTCATAATGAAGCTCGTGTCAGCTGGAATCAGTGGGCATCACTACCCCCATACGTAGACACACACAGACCAGTGTTCCCAGAGGAGTCCCAGCATCTGTCCAGACACCGGAGTGTCTGGACCTTCAAACTGACAAAGGCCATTAAGCCGGGCATAATATGTGCCTTGAGATACAATTATTCTTTGTCTTAGCCAAGAGCTAAGATGAAGCCATTGCTACTAAAACGGCCTTCTCACCCTTTAAGGATGGTACAAGGCCCTTTGTTGGGGGCTCACATCTATGTATGACTGTCGTGCTCTCTCCATAGAAACCGTGCTCAGGTATGCACCTCTTATAGTGTGTGGCATAGTACCTCATACTACATATGCAGTAAACAATATAAACAGTATATACTCAGTAGTCGTAATAGGAAAATGATATTAAGCATCAAATGCTATCTAGAATAATGTAGCATAAGTAATTAGGAGAAAATATTCTTATAAATATTTCTTACTCACTTCAAGATGGTATACTTATTGTAAAGGACAACAGAGTCATGGTCATTACAAATTTTAAAACTGCTACAAGGGAGAGAAAAACAGCTTGACCAGTTTGCATAAACTGACAATTGGTCTCCTCACATTCCTTTGGATAATTATACTTCTTACATTACACACAAATTAATTGTCAAGGAAAGGTGGAGGGGCAGAACAATATGCCCAGAATATTGAAACCTGCATAAAATGTGATGTACTTATTCGCCTATATAATTATAGTTATAGATGAAGCTTATCTCTGAAAGAATAAGTAAAAATCCAACAGGAACTTATTAAACTATATGTCCTTTTATACATGTTTTAATATGCCCCTGAGAGGTAAGCAGGAATAACATGGAACACCCCAGGAGGTGGGGGAGGGGCAAGCTCCAGACGAGTTAACCTGGTTATGAGTTACTGAGATTACTCTGAGGAGTAACTCTGGTGATCACTTACCTCAGACTAAGCCACACCAGACTTAGTGTTCTGAACTCTCAACTTGTTCTTATTGTGTTCTAGAAAGAATCTCAAAAAGGAGTTAATAAGATTTAGGCAGAGCATGGAAGCCTTGAGACTGCATTTGCTTACATGGGGATTTTAGCTATTAGGTCATTGATAAGCAAGCTACATTCCGTATAACCGCATAATGGCATCCAATACTGGGGTTCCCAAGAGAGTCCCCTCTTACGTTTTCTTCTGGGATCCATCAATCCATCAATGATATCTTTGTAGGCATTTTTCATACAATATATATATTTCAAAATACATATGAAATACATTCAGAATCTTGCTTCCTTGACATCACTATAATATGATGTTATGCCTTTTCAATGAAAATGAATTTGTAATATCTTATTTAATCAAATCTATTTAATATATCATATGTTCCACTGCCAAGCATATAGTTATGTCCAGTTCTATACGAATATAAATTATTCCTTAGTCGCCACTTAATATTGTCTCTTCCATCTATTTCTTCAGGATAAGAATACATTCTTGTAAAATATTGACTTAATGAGGTCACTGAAATCCTATCCTTTAAGTTTTATGCTCAGAAGTATTGATTAAAATCAGCAAGCTAGAGTTTGGAAGCAAACATGTCATTGTAATTGTATTCTATAAGCACAACCAAGGTTATTCAGAACAGGGATGCTTGAAGTGGGATTCCAGGAGTGGACCTCCTAGGACCCACGGATCCCCTCCATTTATATGCAAGCCTTTGTGTTCATGTATCTGTCTACATCTTCTCTTATGCAACTCCATCAGTTTTGTTGTAAGCATACATAATCCAAAGGGGTTAAACATGTGTGACATGAGTATATGAACCAAAATCATAAGATAGAGTGCATGTAATGTACTTAGCATTATATCTAACACATGAAATTTGAAATAAACTGGTTAACAAAAATTGCACACACCATGATTTGTTGCAATTGCTATTAAAGTATACCTACTGAAATGATGACCTCTCAACTCGTAAAAATGTACATTTTTTTTTTACTTCTGTAAAAACAGAATATATTTTCTGATTGATAAGGTCAGTGATGGTAGTATAAAAAACAAATGGTGGTTTTTTTATAACTCTGATTAGGAAGTTCAATGTATCATTTTCTCTTGAGCTATAAAGTTATACTTAATCTTTACTGGTTCGACTGTGGTAATTTTATCTTTCTTGAGGGGCAAATAATTTATCAAGAGAGCAATCACCTATGAAAACTTATATTTTACATATCCTGAGCAAGAAACAAAATTTTTATCAATGCACTATGTACCGCATACACTATGTACTAAAATGACTTAGTCATTTTTATGTGCATGAGTGTTTCACCTCCGTGTATGTATGTACCACATGTGTGTCTGGTACCTAGAAAGGTCAGAAGGGGTTATCAGACGCCCTGGAAGTGCACTTTATGGATAGTTGTGGACTGTGTGGGTGCTGGGCACCCCACACAGCTCTGCCACAGCAGTGTAAGAAACACTGTTAGGGTCCATTTTCAGTACAGATGCTGTACTGCCTTGTGTTGTGTGCCAAATCGACACAAGCTGGAGTTATCACAGAGAATGGAGCCTCCTTTGAGGAAATGCCTCCATGAGACCAGATATAAGGCATTTTCTCAACTAGTGATCAAAGTGGAAGGGCCCATTGTGGGTGGTGCTACCCCTGGGCTGGCAGTCCTGGGTTCCACAGGAAAGAAAGTTGAGCAAGCCAGGGGAAGCAAGCCAGTAAGCAGTATCCCTCCAAGGCCTCTGCATCAGCTCCTGCCTCCAAGTTCCTGCCCTGTGTGAGTTCCTCTCCTGACTTCCTTTGGTGATGAACAGCAATATGGAAGTGTAAGCTGGATAAACCCTTTCCTCCTTAAATTGCTTCTTGATCGTGATGTTTGTGCAGGAATAGGAACCCTGACTGAGACAGATGCTCTTAGGTTTTGTTGGAGTTCCAGGCAAGCAGTGGCATTGGGCCATTCCCTCTCCCAGCTAGCTGCTGGGACCTGCTTGAGTCAGGACTTTGACAGTTAAATAGGTAGTTTGTTATGTCACTGATCCCAGGATCAGATCCTCTTAAACCCCAAATTGTTCACTGGATGAAGTTTTGTGTCCTGAGCCAAAGTAATGAGGAGTTAGAGAGCTGCAAGTCTCAGCCTACAGGAGAAGAGGAATTTCTCAGGTTTGGACAGTTTCAAGAACACTGTCTTACACCACGTCAGCATGTTGGCTCTTTTCTATGCTCGCATGAGCTGTGCATTAAAAACTGCTTTGTTTTCATTCGTGTCTTGATTTTTTTATTGTATTTCCAAGAGCAGCAAATGTTCTTACCACTGAACCATCTCTCCAGCTCCATACACTGGATTTTTTTAAAAAAAGATTTATTTATTTATCTTATGTTTGTGTGTACACTGTAGCTATCTTCAGACACACCAGAAGAGGGCATCGGATCCCATTATAGATGGTTGTGAGCCACCATGTGGTTGCTGGGAATTGAACTCAGGACTTCTGGAAGTCAGTGCTCTTAACTGCTGAGCCGTCTCTTCTCGATTTTTAATGATGAGATTGTAGGAGCATTTCTTGAAATTAGCTTATGACTTGATTTAAAATACCCCTTGATTGTTTTCACCAAAAATATTCTCAAATCACATTGTTATTCAATATTGTTCTTACAGACATAAACAACCAACTCACATATAAAGCAAACTTATTTCTCCAAGTCCATTTTATTTCCTATGTTAATACATTCCTTTAAAAGAGTGACGTGAAGTGTTTAGCAATGCCTATTGATTGTGGAGAAGAAGGATCACATGACAACAACATTTTCTTTTCAATATAAAAATCCTAAGGCTCAGCTCAGTCCTGCATCTGTAGAATGGAACCCGTTCCCTGTCCATTTCACTGATTTAAGAATTAAAAGAGGTGGATACATGAAGTCATTTTGTTAGCCCAGTATATCACATATCACAAATGTTAGACAAGTATTTATTATGTTTGAGTGTGATTGGCCACCCGTAGGGAATTTTATACACACACACACACACACACACACACACACACACACACACACACGCATACACACCAGATTGAAGTCTAAAATAATCTCCCAAGAATTTGTGACAGATTTTACAAAAATAGTTCCTATTTGTAAAATCTTCAAAAAAAAATATGGAGAGATAGCAAATTCTCAATATGGGGAGAGAGAACAGATTTTACAGAAATAGTCTTATTTGTAAAATGTAAAAGCCTCAAAAAAATATGGAGAGAAGTGGGGAGAGAGAACAAATAAAGTCGGATGAGGGGCTCACTCCCAGCCATGCACAGAGCTGACAGCGTGAGGTAGAAGGAAGACCCCCACAGTGTTGTCTTACTGCTAAGAATCTAAATTTGGACAAAGTAGATCAGATTTATTTAGGTGAAACAGATGGCATTAAGAAATAAGTGAGTTACAGGAATATCATGTTGTCTATAAATAAAATAGAAAGGGGTTTTTAATGAGTTAGTAGGGCATAAGACACCTGCTACAGAAGGGACTTGGTTTGGGAGATGTGATAACATGTGGGCAGGGAAGAGCAATGGCAGGGGATACCAAGGCAGCCTCCGACTAGACTGTAAGCGGATAAGCCCTAAGATTCATTACTGCGGGTTTTTTAGTGTTATTGTTTTGTGTGTGTGTGTGTGTGTGTGTGTGTGTGTGTGTGTGTGTGTGTGTGTGTGTAAGCCAGAGGACAGCATGCAGATAATCTGTTCTCACTGTCCACTTGCTGAAGCAGTTTCTGCAGTCTGCTGTACTCTGTGCTTCTTAGCCCTTGAGCTTCTGAGTGAGTCTCCCATGGCTGCCCCTCAGCACATCCTAGGAATCCTGGGATTGCAGATGGATGCCACCGTGCCTGGTGTTCTATGTGAGTTCCTGGGATTGAACTCAGTCCCATAGGTTTACGCAGCAAGAAGTTTTTGCCTGTGTAGCCATGCCCTGACCCCATTACAATTCTTGATAATCTTGTTTTCTGAGAACAAACAAAAATGTCTAACACTTTAGTATAATCTACAACTAAATAGAGAGATGCTAAGCCATTCTCTGATCCTATTGAAACTCTTGTTATTGTTTTCTGAAAAACAAAAACAAAAAAAAAAAAAAAAAAAAGAAAAAAACCGCACAAACAAAAGCCTAAACCTTTCAGTATAATCTACATTAAAGTGAAAACGTGTTAATTTTTAAAGTTTTATTTTCAACATGTTGATTTTTCCATTCTTAACTAACATTATTATGTTTTTAGCAACATTTATTAGTTAAATTGTTTCTCTATTCTAGACCTTTTTCTATCTATCAGAAATGTCAAGGGAGCTCAACTCCCTTTTGGAGCCCTTCTATCTCTGTTCTATGGTTTGGTTAACAGGCCTTGCCAAAAGGAGAACTGTCATAGAGGTGACAAAACAAATGTCATAAAAAGAGAAGACAGGGGCTTGAGAGACAACTCAGTGGTTAACAATGCTTGCCGCTCTTCCAAAGGTCCAGAGCCAGCTTCCCGGCACCTAAGTACAATGGCTGGCAACTCCAGAATGCCCGACACCCTCTTCTGCTCTGTAGGCACGTTCATACATGTGCATGTGTGACATACAGATATATATATATACAAGATAGATATTTTTCTTTTTTTAACAGTGAAAATCAAGTTAAAGTACAATTCAAAAGTTTAAGCATGAAATAATTAGAAAGATCGTGAAACAAAAATCAACCCATTTTCAAGAAATGTTAGTGCTAGAGTATTAAGTAGTTATAAACAAACAAGGCACAGCGAAGCCACCCACCTTGACTGCTCCATGGGTTGAGCGCTCTATTGGGGGTGGGGGGGACAAACTGCAGGGCTGTCTGTCAGCGGGATTTTATCCAATAGGGTCAGAGTTTCTAAGCTGATGCAGGTTGCTTGGGTTAATTGGGAACTCAATGCCCTCCCCCAAGGGAGTTGACCTTTGGGGGGCAGAGAAGGGAAGCAGTGGCTTTCCGGAAAAACAGAAGCCCATTGTGAGGCCTGTTCTTTGTTGTCCACTTGACTCCATTTGGGATTAACTAAACCTAAGAATCTGTTCCGGGTTGAGCAGACACTGGGTTCAACAGCACTGCCATTTTGGGGTCTGCTTTGTGATCTAACAGCAATGGCTCACGCTGAAAGGTTCTCAGAAGACGTGACTTTTGTACATCTGTTTTTATTGTTATTGTGAATGGTACTTTTTCCATTTGAGAAATATTCATGTTCCCAAAGAATGTAGTAGTTATTTTATAGGAGATCTCACCATCTGAAGTTTGTGACTCCAACTCGAATATTTTTGAACCCTCCACCCCCTTAATTAGGACAGACGCTAAGCAGTAGAGACCACCATGAGAATATCAGTGGGAAGTGGGGACTGATCTACTGGACGCAGCTTGGAGCACTTCCGTCAAGATTTGTGTCAATTTAGGTCTCACCTGTACACAAAGAAATGGATACTGCATTTGCAAGCCTTCTGTTCCCTGTAGTAGACTCTGGAATTAAAACTCCTTGGGTTAACAGCGGTCAAGTCAGTAGCCATGTTTTAACCGTCAGAAACAAATGAGTCCAGCAAAAATGACTGCTCATTTGTACAAGAACGAAATCTGAGAAGTAGACAACGCCTTTTCTAGATTTTATCCTCTTCTTGCTTTTTGATTTGTGGTCTTGTGAGAGCTTTAGAATTAGCATGTAAAAATCACAGAAAAGATTCATGACTTAAAAAACAGTAAAGGTGCTGGGGAGATGGCAGTTAGTGAAGTGGTTACCCAACAGTCATGAAGACCTGAGCTGTGATCTTAGGCACTAAACAAAATGCTGGGTTTGGGGATGAACACCAATAATCTAAGCTATAAAGTGTTTGGAAAAGGTGGTCTCTAGTCAGGCTTGACTGGATGAGTGAGTTCCATGTTTAGTTGAAGACCTTGTCTTAATAAAGTAGAAAGCAGTTGGAGAAGATACTCAGCACTACCCCCTGGCCCCAACCTGCGTCTCCACACATGTGTGCACACACATAAACACACATGTACACACAAGCATAGAAGAGTAGCAGAACAAGAATTGTGCAAAGCAGGAACACAGGGTTTCTAAAGATTCGTGATGAGTAATTGATTTTACATTTTGTGTCTCTGAAACCATGGTCAGGATACCGTATTTTAATCTACTTCATCAGAATCTGTTGCCTATATCTCACAGTACAGCACGCATGCAGTAAACAGGACTAAGGTATATTGATAGGAACAATCTATATTTCTGCTGTGTTGTACTGCCCCTACTCCCAAATCACAATTTCCCAATTCTCTGGGTTCCTTCAAAATCTTCCCAGCTCTCCTGGGGGCTCACAGAATCAAATCTATTTTGCTCGTACGTCCTGCAAAGGAGAAACCACGTGGACTTTGATTCGCAAAAAAAGGCTGAATTCCCACAATGCTACAGGTGAGGAGCTTTGGAGAAAATTCAGTGTGCTGAAGTCATGCTGTGCCTTCCAAAAAAAAGAGACTGCTTCTTCCTTTTTTGCTTCGTGCCTAGAGACCAAAATAGAGATTTTTAGTGTCCACATATCTTCAAGAGATGAGAAAATCTGGGGACACTTTATCCTCTACTGTACGACCTGGGCCAGAACAGAAAAGATAGCAGGGTGCTCTGAGAAAAACCAGCGCTCCCTCTCCTGCGTCTGTTAGGGTGAGCTTTCTGGACTGACTTTCTTCTTAAGTATGAGTGGCTTCCCAAGAGACTTCATTTAGTCAGGCATATTGACTGCTGACGGCCCAGCCAGCAATCAGGCAGCCATATTTGAGCGCGGGCGGGACATACAGCTTTGATTCCAATAAGGTCCTTAACCATGCAAAAACAAAACAAAACAAAACAAAAACAAACAAAAAAGAAAAAACCAAAACAAAACCACAAAAGCCTTACCCTAAAACATAGATGGCATTTATCCTTAATTACATTTACGTAATTAGGGGAGTATATGACTCAAAATGGCCTAGAGAGTAGAGAGTAGAGAAGCAAGGGACATTTTACACAATGGGCAACAGAGTGATTTTGATGTGGAGATGAACAAGACAATAAATAGGGCCAAACAGAGATTCCCAAAATGACACCTGCATAGCATAGAAGGAAACCTGACACTCTTTTCACAGTTCTAAATTTTTTCCTAAAATATATTTTGAACATATTCTGTCTCTCCCCCAAGTTCTCCCAGATCTTCCCCACCTCCCTACTCATTAACTTCCTCTTTTCCTTCTCCTTCTCCCTCTCCCTTCCTCTCCCTCACCTCCCTCCTTCTTCTCCCCCCTCAAAAACAAAAACAAAAACAAAAAGAACAACGTTAACCATTACAAAAAGGGCACTAAGAGGGCGTTAAGTCTATTCTGTGCTGCTCAGTGAGTCCTGAGCATGAGGCCTTCCCTGCAGTGTGGCTGAGGTAACTATTGTCCCTTCACTGGAGAGAACTAATTTCCCCTTCCCAGCAGCCACCTACTGTAACTATCTTCTTGGTTAAAGGTGGGACTGTGTTCACTTCCCCTTCTCTACCCTGGGATTTCGTCTGGCTTGAATTTGTGCAAGTCTTACACATACTCTCAGAGTCTCTGTATGTGCATCAGCCTGGTGCTGTCTGGAAAATTATCTTTATGCATAACGTGGGAGGTTTATGCTAAACAAACATGAGTGGTTTTCTTTTATATAGGCTTCAATAAATCCCCAAATATCTTATAATGTGCATCAAAATATTTTTTAAAAAATGTAATGCCGAATCCCAAAACATTTGGTCCCAAGCATTCAAGATAAACTCTACTTGACCGACAAAGAGATTCTAGTACAAGAGTCTACTGGGTGAAATCTTATCTGAAAAAGTACAGACTACAATGCAAAACAGCAGGCTGTATTACAGTGCCAACTTCTGAGGGCATTAACAGATGTGAGGTACCTAGCATTCTAAGATGGGGGAGGGGTGACTGGGAGGAGGGCAGTGAGCAGGATGTAAAATGAATAGGTTAAAAAAATGTAATTAAAAAATAATAGTTCGTTGGCTCAAAGACAGGACATTACGCTTTAATATAGGCTCTTCTCTTTTCCTATGTTGAGTTTATTATGTGTGCTGCACACAGACGTGTCATTAAGGGCTGGGGACATAGCTTGTTTGGTAGAATGCTTACCTAGCATGCATGAAGCCCTTAGGATCTGGCCCCAGCATGGGATAAAGCCAGTGATGGGGCATCCCTGTCTCAGTCTGGGTTTCTTTTCCTGCACAAAACATCATGACCAAGAAACAAGTTGGGGAGGAAAGGGTTTATTCAGCTTACACTGCCACACCACTGTTCATCACCAAAGGAAGTCAGGACAGGAGCTCACACAGGGCAGGAAGCAGGAGCTGATGCAGAAGCCATGGAGGAGTGCTGCTTTCTGGCTTGCTTCCCCTGGCTTGCTCAGCTTGCTCTCTTAGACAACCCAGGACTACCAGCCCAGGAATGGCACCACCCACAAGGGGCTGGGGACTCCCACCCTTGATCACTAATCACGAAAATGTCTTACAGCTGGGTCTCATGGAAGCATTTCCTCAAGGGAGGCTCCTTTCTCTGGGATAATTCCAGCTCATGTCAAGTTGACACACAAAACCAGCCAGCACAATCCCTATAGTGAAAGCAGATCAAGATCATTCTTGGGTACTTAGCAAGCTCCAATTCAGCCTTGAATACAGATGCAGTATCTCAAAAAAAAAAAATCAGTGTTTTCTGCCTGGAGAAATTTATAGCTTAGCATTATCTTCATATCAACGCTATGTTACCATGGCACGGATCTGATTGAGCAAGCATTGATGATTATGTTTACAGTGTAATTGTTTCAAGAATACGATTAGCTGACATGGTTGCAATTCTGTCTTTTCAGAAACAATAATTTTGAATTCCATAGTTCCCCCTTTATACCCAGGGAAGAAGTTTAAGATTGTGGGATTTTGATTTGTGGACACCATGGGAATCCTGACCCAAAAGAGATCAGGCATAAAATATGAAGAGTACAAACTAAGAAGGACAAACAATACCACACAACAACTTCCCTCTCTAGACCTGTATTCATTAGGTCCTTATTACAATCGTGAACATCTGATACAAGGTGCTTATGAGAAAAGAGGCGTGCTCAGCTTATGATTTGGGGATTTGAGATCTAAATAGTGTAGGCTCTGGGCTAGCCATACTAGTCAGTGGAAGCACATGCCAGCCAACAGTCATGTCTCCATAAAGGAAGGTGACAGGATGAGTCAGAGCCGCCCAGCTTCTCTTACAATAACCCTTCACAGGATCCAAAGGCCCACACCATAACAACCAAGGGGTCCCACAAAAACTAACCCCCCACACTAAGTTGACCCCACTTCTTAAAGGCTCATTACCTTCCAGTACAAAGACCCTGGAATGGAGTCTTTTTGTCACGTAAACGTTTAAGAGACAACGATTAATGTATACCCTAAGCCATACGAGGGCCCATCCTATCTCCCATTTTAATTTATTTTTTCCAAACACGAAGGCTATTTTTGCACATAAGAGGTTTTTTTTTTTTTTTCTGTACATCTGCAAGATGGTTTCCTGGTTGACTCATTGCCTTGGTGACAGACTATTTAAAATCCTATTTCTAGTCTGTCTGTGAGAATCTCAAGACCAAGATGATGTGCTGGCGCATTCACTTATGAAACAATCAGGGGTTCGCTTCACTCGCCTAGATGTGTCCTAAAGGATGACCAGTGTTTTAAAGTGACAAAGCTCTGAACGAGAGCAGTGCAGGTCTGATGCGTGTGCTCAGGGACGTCCTTCTCAGTAACCCTCACCTCTGTTAACATACGGTTTGTGTCCGCGCTTAACTCCCCTTGAGAAACTCAGTTTAACTCCTAAGTGCTTCGGCTGCATCTGCTCAACACAGAGCAAAATGTAGAGCTGGGTAAAGAGAGCTGGATTCTAGAAATCTAAAATGATTTAAGTACGTAATTCTGACCCACGTAGGCTAAATACTCAGTCTTAATATTTCCTCTACTGAAGACTTTGTTTTGGGTAACAAAAATTAGAAATAACTGTACATTGTATCCCTGTTTCTTATACTCATGCTGAACTAAGAGGACTCTTGGGGAGATCATGAGGTGTTTTGGATCACTGTACAGCGTCAAAATTTCCACAAAGTGGAAATTAAACGTAGTAGCACAATTAAATAGGAAGGAGAACAAACGTGAACAAAGTATAATGACACATGTCTGAAGATGCCGCGACGTGACCGTTGGCCTTGTATGTTAACCCCCCCAAAAATAAAAACAATCAAAATTATAAAGTGAGACAGCCTATTATTTTTGCAAAGCAGTATTGATTGAACAAGCAATTTAGGTGAGAGCATTAATAGACTTTTTTTTAAATCTTCTTTCACTCTTCTTAGTCAAGCTCAGCAATGCTATAAAAATGTGTTTCAACCGTCAAAACTCAGAGACAGTTAGGTTGGTATAAACTGATTCAGCACAGTTTTAGTATAGACAGCCACTGGTGTGTCTACACTTTTCTAATATTCCCAACACGCTAGTGGATGACTGAGGGCGCTGCGCTGTCTTATGAATAATTACAGTATCATTGCACGATAATAAAACATTTTGATGATACTGAAGTAAGCAATGAGAACAATAGAAACATTAGCTTCCTTTGGCAATCTGTAGAGTGCACCCTCTCACATCGGCAAGAGAAATAAAAACAAGACACAGTTTTCATAATTTCACCCTCTTTCCAGGCATTTCTTCACCAAGAATGTACTTATACGTACTCGTTTTTAATGTATTTTTAGATGACGTGTTCTCAACAAGGACTGACACACGCAGGGCTGCTTAGACAATTATAAATGCATTTCTTTCTCCCCGTGCTATTTGTCCCCTGGTTACATACTAGAATTGTAGAATTAACACTACGTCTCTTGGGAATTTCCATTTAGTGATCAATCTGTCCCTTAGGATATTTCCCCTTGTATCATATTAAGCTCCCACTCTCATGTTCCATTTTTTTCCTCTATTAGCACTAAATAGATACCATTGGATCAGGGAGGGTAACACTGTTCTATTACAGTATCCCTTTCCACTGATGACCATTTGCTACTTGGCTTTATCTGTTATGCAGCCAATGCATATCCGTTGTCCTAAAGAGTTCGGTGACATCGCAATTTTCAGCTTGTCTTTTTTTAACTTAAGCTATCTTACACATAGTGAATGTGTGTGCATGTGTATGTGTGTATGTGTGTGCGTGTGTATGTGTGTGCATGTGTATGTGTGTGCATGTGTATGTGTGTGCATATGTATGTATGTCCATGTGTGTGTGTGTGTGTGTGAGAGAGAGAGAGAGAGAAAGAGAGTGTATTGTAAATGTAGCATTTATTCACCCAATGTAATTGTTTCAGAAGCAATTCTTAAACCCTGTGTTGCTATCCTCTCAAAGTGACTTTTATGTAAAATTCTTACATATTCTTTTTAATTAAACACTCAATAAGCATTGGTTTGGCGACAATTACAATACTGGCCAGTGGTAGAAGGTAGAGAGATGCTTACAAATCAGATTATAATCTTTCCATAAGTTTCAAGGCATAACAATGGGTTGCCAAATAATTTAAGTAGCTATAGGAATCTGAAGTTGAATTTTTTCATTACATTATTTATTCATTGGTTTTGGGTCAGGGTGGCCACGCTTGTGGGGAACACACTGTATAATCAAGGATAATCTCTAACTCACACTTACCTTCTAAGCTAAGCTTCCAGGTGCTGGGATTACAGGTAGAAGCCATTATGCCCAGCACTACTACTTTTAGCAATTAAAGTTACAACTAGTTAGTGGCATGGAGACTTAAAGAGGTGAATTAGATTTAACAAGTGAAGTGTGAAAGCTAAATTCTGTTTTAAACAAGCTATCTTGTTGTATAAACATGTCCTTGAAGGAAGAATCAACTGAGTGTTGCTATAATTTGGATCTTGAAGGTCTATGTGTTAAAAGTTTAGAGCCTTGTACCTTCTTATGGGGTGATGCTGGAGCCCACCATGAGGAAGGACCTTCTCAGATGTCCATATCTGATTCCATTCAATGGAATGCAGGACCTCAAAGGGGATTATGACCCCAGCCTTTACTTTCTTCCTGGTAGGAAAGTGAGTATTTCGCTTCATGTGCCCCATTCCACTGGCATCTAACATACTCACCAGAGCATGCTGGAACATTCAAACTGTGAGCCGAGTAAATATTTTCTTTTTCAAAGCTATGTGTTTGAGGTATTTTTGTCATAGTGATAGAATATTAACTGTTTTAGTTAGGGCTTCTGCCGCTGTGAAGAAAACCCTATGACCATGGCAACTCTTATAAATGAAAGCATTTAATCGGGGCTGACAGCTCAGAGGTTTAGTCCATCATTGTCATGGTGGGAAGCATGGTGGCATGTAGGTAGGCATGGTGCTGAAGAGTCGCTCAGAGTTCTACGTCATGATCCACGGGCAGCAGGAAGAGACTGGGGGGATACCACACTGACTAATCTAATTATGGAGTTGGTGGTAATGCGATAGTAATGAATTAGTGTCGGTTTGTAAGGTATGGTAGTAGTGTTATGGTGGAATAACACATTTTCTGTAACATTTGTCGATGCGGACTAGCTAGATTATAATCTGAGATGAAACCTTGCTGGCTCCTCCCGGTGTTACTGGCTACACTAGATGCAACACAATAGTCTCTTCTCTGGCATATACTTAATTTTTTCCTAGTTAAAGTGTTATTTATGTTTGTGTGTTTGTACGCGTGTGCAAGTTCTGTATATGAATGTGAACACAGGAGGGCATATCATTGTGGAGATCAAAGGGCAGCATCTGTGGTCTGCAGATGTCACTCTTTAGATGCCTTCTCAGCCCTGAGATTACAAGTACACACCATCAACTCAGAGATAGATAGATAGATAGATAGATAGATAGATAGATAGATAGATAGATAGATAGATAGATACAGAGACAGAAAAAGAGAGACAGAGACAGAGAGAATAGAGTTTTTAGAAAAGTAATCCAAAGAGTACTTAATTTGTAAAGGTAAAAATAAAACATGCATATGCAAGATAAAAAGTTTTCCTTCATTACCACCAAAGTTTTTCTTTCAGGAAGAAATTACTGTTATTGTTTTAATATATATACCAATATGAATCTTTCTATAACTATTATATGATCTTAGGGTTTTTTCCCCAAAATGTTTTTAAATCTTTTCTTTCTAGAAGTTATATCTTAGGCATTTTCTCTATGACCACATACTCCCTGACCTTATTTTTAGTAATCAATACTGAGTATTTCCTGGTTGAGCTATTTTGTGTGCACAACCCCAAGCACATAAGTATTTACTCCATTCCCAAATTTTATTAATCTCAAGCAATATTAAAGGGAACTGGTTTTTTTGGTTTTGGTTTTGTTTTCTTCTTTTTGTTTTTTGTTGTTGTTTTGTTTTGTTTTTTGTATTTTTGCCTAGCCATGTTTGTAGGATGAAGCTTTAGAAGGAGGCGTCACAGACATTTTAAATTCATAGTCAAATGTGTGGGCATCAGAGTCAGTCTCCCCGTGTGAAGCAAGCTCAGTAGACTTCCTGGTGGTTCTACTGGTCTTGGGCACATGGTTTAACTATCTCAATATCAGCACTTCTTAAATTCTCTCACTGTCTCTCTGTCACTCTCTGTCTCTCTCTCTCTCTCTCTCTGTCTTTGTCTAAGCCTCTCTGCATGTATGATATGTGTGTGTGCATATGCATCTCTAGGTGTTTGTGCATGTGTGTGAAAGTCAGAGGACAATTTACAGAGTGTGTTTCCCCTGTCTACCACTAAGGTCTGAAGGATTGAAACAGGCTGTCAGGCTTGGCGGAAGGCGTTTTTACCCCCTGAGACATTTCACTGGCTCTCAACATCAGTTTTTAACTTCTGAAAATGGAAACTGGAATTAAGAACAAAGATAGCTGCTTTGTAGCATTAGTGTGAGGATATACAGTATAATGCATGTAAAGAATAGCACACAAGGGACTCGATAAGTGTCAGCAAGCATTATTAATAGTATAAATTGGCTCGATCTATGTTGCCACCAATAGTAAGAAAGCAACTGTTATTAATATAGTAGAGGAAAATAATCTTGCTTCAGCTTCTAGTTTCTCAGTAAGTTTTCACTTTGTCCATTGTTTGTAAATTCCTGGCTACCTGTATATTACTTCGATGTAACATTAACTACTGATCTCTGTTCACTTTCCCATTGCTGTAGTCTGTATTTTGAATGTTTCCAAAATGTTCAACTATTTGGTATTTGATCCCTTGTTGGTACTACTGGGAAGGGGTGAAAATGTTAAAAGTGGGCTTAGTGAGGGGTCATTGGACCCTGGAGATGTGACCCTGAAGATGGTGGTGAGACCAAAGTTCCTTCCCACTCCACCTCTACGTCTCTATCAAGAGGTAAATAACTTGAAAATCACCCCTGCTCTGGTGTGCAAAGAACAGGGCTAAATGATCACAGAATGAAAACTCTAAATTTGTGAGACAAAATAAAACTCTTCACTTTATACACTGCCGTAGTACTTACTGTATCGACAGAAAGTCAACTAACCCACCTATGGAGAGTCTAGCGGAGGGCAAGCTACCTACAAGTTCTGATCAGAGCCGCATTTCTCCAGTATCTGGATACTTTAGCTTCAATAACATAGGAGAGAAATGTCAGGGCACAGACATCTGCACCTTTGTGTCAAACTACAAGCTCATCAAGCAGCTGGGCGAAATTCCATTTTTAAAATAAGAGCACCCCAAAGAGTCAACATTTAAAGGACTAAGAACACAAAGATAAGTTCAATCCCTTCTTAAGCAACCTAGACTAGCAGCCCAGCTGAGCTGTCAGCTTTCTAAGTCCATGTTTTTGTTACGTTCTCAAGGATGAACACACAGAAATGCATGCTCAAGATCAATCACAGTAACACATGCAATGTTCTCAGGAGGTAGAGGCAGGAGGCTAAAAGTCCAACATCAGCCTCAAGCACGTGACACCTCCCCTCAGTTTAAAAATAACAATAATTAAACCAAACAAATAAAAACAAAACATGGGAGCCCATGTTCTAGAACTTGGAGTAAACTAGGTTATTCCAGACTTTATGTGAACTGAAATTCATTACAAGTCATCCTAATGATTACATAATCCCAACAATCTATACAAACACCATATTTACCAACAGCAAATGTCCTCTCTGGAAAAAAATGAAAAATGAAACATCATATAAATACTGATCATTCTGCTACTCAGCATACAACCAAAATTGCTAGACACATGAAGATAAGACCAAGATCAAAACCCAAAGCAACAATAGCAAGAAAAAGAGACAATAGAAATGCAGGCACAATCCTGGAGTAGCAATGGGTAGCCTACACCAGCCTGGGCTACATGATGGCACGTGATCTAAAGAGGGCGTGGGGTAAAAGGAAAAGAGAAAAACAGAAAAGACAGAATCCCCCACTCAAAGGTAACACAACTGCAGTGCCTATATGACAGTAGACGTCATGTGACCTCTCCTGTGGTAACGCCGCAAGACCGTCCAAACCAATAGCTGAGACCAACACTGCTAATAAAGGCAACTGCTAACGGCTGGTCTGCTGCTTCGTTATCTCGTCAGCTTTTTAATACCATCTTCATAGAGTTAGCCTTGTAAAATTCCTGCTCCTGTCGGGCATTTGATGCCATAGTACATGAAGGGAAAACCCACACAAGCCTTCCTTCCATATACGTTTGCTAAGACAAATGATCTCAGGTCCCGGTTCCAAGAGCCTTTCAAGGCCCCCACACTCACCCACGCACTGTGGACCTATCCTGTGTAATAAAACTCCCTCGAAACTCTTGGAGAAGAGGAGAGATGGAAGGGCAGATAGTCAAACAATAGTTATTGTTTGTGACAAAGAAACCAGAGCCATTTCCTTTAAGTCAGAAACAATAGCGGGAGCATCCAACTTCTCGTGATAAGACTTAAGAGGAAGCAATCATCACGCGGTATTCCTAACTCAGAGAACAGTCGGTGCCGAAGATTACTTCCAGGAAGGCATGACTTCCCTAACACTAGTACAGTGGGCATTTTAATGTTATTGGTATACTTAACTCTTTACATTTGAGACTTTCGCACATGCGTACAATGTGTTTTGATCAAATCCACCCTGACATTCCGATGGCTACACCAGCTTCCACCACCGCTCCCTTTTCTGAGTGCTTGGTTTAAAATCCTATTGAGTCAATGTTGTACATTTTACTTCAATATTTTTCTTTAAATAATGGAAAAAGGAAAAATAAAATGAAGAAGCTGAAGTTTTTACACAATTCTAAAGTTTTTTTTAACTAAAGAAGTAAAAAAAAATTATTAAAACGATGGGAGAATCTGTTATTAGCAAACAACATACAGAGGACTATTTAAAGCAGTCCTTTAGCTTAAGGAAAATAATCCCAACCAGAAATATAAAAATATAAGGCCAAATTAAAAGGAAGAAATGTAGAAATAGTTATAACTGCATGTAGGATGATGTCATTACGCAGGCAAAGGCAGGTACAAGATAGAACGAGGCCTGTCATTGGAGGAGAAAGAAGGATGGGCGGGAGAAAAGTTTTAGAGGGGAAGGAAACTGGGGGTGGGGAGAGAGAGAGAGGGAGAGAGCGAGAGAGAGAACATGGAGGCGGATGTTAAGATTCCTCTCTGCACATTTACAGGTTGTTATGAATATTCTTAAGGGATGGATGTGTACAGGGCTTTGTATGTCTAGGTGGCCAATTACAGCTTATCAATTGGATCAGAGGTTATTGTGTTGTGTGTTCTTTCTTGTGGCAATCTAATTGAATTCAAGAGAGTATGTGGTGGCTGGAGACGTATATCTGGCATGGTAACCTGCCTTGAGAACTAGAGGGGTAGAGAGATTGTTGCCAGGCTCAGAGAATCGGCAGTGTGATATGGGATAGAGCAAGGCGGCTGAGAGGCTTTGATGACTGAGATGAAAATACCTACCAGATATCTAGGGGCACTGCGGATCTAGTGTGGGATAAAAGACAGCATTTTTTAAAAATAATTGTACAGAAACAACTGCAGAATGCAATATTCTTAAAGGAAGGGTATTTTATAAATATACTTAACTTATTTAAACGTATGAGAAGAAAGGGCAGAAATGTAATTCATGGAGTCAAAATGTCATGGTGGCTTAATTTTGTTAAAGAAGGAGCAGAAGTACAGAGTTTTCAGATGATGCTAAGTCAATGTCTCCTGTGAGGACTGGAGAGATGCTCAGCTGTTCAGAGCCAGGGATGCTCCCCCACAGGGCCTGGATTCTATTCCCAGGACCCACATGGTAGCTCACAGCTATGTCTAATTCCAGATCCAGGGAGTCTGATGCCTCTCCTGGCCTCTATGACTACTGCATGTACATGTGAATACACACATGCAGGAAACACACACACACATGTACATAAAATAAAATAATGTCTTTCATTTTTTCCTGTGAAGCAAGAATTAGGTCAAGTTCACTGTCTTTCAGATTATGCAAAAAAATAAAAATTAACAATCTGTTGTAATAATGATAATCACTAGAAAATATCAAGCAATCAACTGTTAATAGAAGATAACACAAACTCATAAAAATAATCTGTGGATTTTAAAAGGGCAAGGCAGGGAAGATAATTTAGGGGCCCTTTGTATTTTACATTTTCTTTAATGCTTATGTCAATGTTTTCTATGGTATCTTCTGCTCCTGAGATTCTCTCTTCTGTCTCTTGTATTCTGTTGGTGATGCTTGCGTCTGTAACTTCTGTTCTCTTTCCTAGGTTTTCTATCTCCAGGGTTGTCTCCCTTTGTGATTTCTTTATTGTTTCTATTTCCATTTTTAGGTCCTGGATGGTTTTGTTTAATTCCTTCACCTGTTTGGTTGTGTTTTCCTGTAAGTCTTTAAGTGACTTTTGTGTTTTCTCCTTAAGGGCTTCTACCTGTGTTGCCCAGCATTTCTTTAAGGAAGTTGTTTATGTACTTCTTAAATTTCTCTAACATCATTATGTGTTGTGATTATAAACCAAAATCTTGCTTTGCTCGTGTGTTGTGGTATCCAGGGCTCTCTGTGGTGGGGGAACTGGGTTCTAATGATGCCAAGTGGCCTTGGTTTCTGTTGCTTATGTTCTTGCCCTTGCCTCTTGCCATCTGCTTATCGCTGGTATTAGCTGGTCTTGCTGTCTGTGACAGTGGCTTGTAAGCTATGTGTCAGTACTACTGGGAGACCAGCTCTCTCCCAGCAGGATTCGGGTATGGAGAGCTGTGGGACAGGGTCAGCTCCAGGCACAGATAGAAACTGGAAGGATCCTGACCCAGGCTGTTCCTTGGCTCATGTGTTCTGAGGGCTCCGGGTGGATGCCTCTTGGGCCGGGTATTTGAGCAGAAGTGGTGGTCTCATCTGTGCTCTGAGGTGTGTCAGCACTCTTGGGAGACCAGCTCTCTCCTGGCGGGATTTGGGTATGGAGAACTGTGGCATAGGGTCAGTTCCAGGCGCAGAAGGGAAGATAATTTAAAGAGAGAAGAATTAGTCAGGAAACAATATGATGATGGATATTTATTCCCAACATAGTGTTTTATTCATGATTTGGGAAATGCATACAATGCATCCAATCACACTCAATTCCCATTTCTTCCCAGTTCACCCTCTCACACTTGCCCCAGAAAATACATCAAGTGCAATCTGTGTTGCCTGTATATTCACTGAAGCATGGTTAAACTCCGAGTGACCAACCCCTTAAAGAAAACTACGACCTTCCCCAGCACCCCACCACCCGTCTCTGCCAGAGGTCATCAATTGTGAAGAGCTATACATCGACATGTTTATTACAATTTTTAAGGATGCTCTTCAATAGCTTCATATCTGGACTGTTTCTTCTGGGGGCGGGGCGGGGAGAGCTTGGCACAGTAACCTTCAAAGTCTCTCAATCTCACTTATGAGCTGTAGTCGCCAGTACCGCTGCAAGTCGTCAGCGCCGGCACAGAGCACTGACATCAACATGGTCACAAATCACAGAGGTCTTTCGAGGAGACTTAACTCAGAAAATAAACCATTTTTGACCGCAGATATCTTGTTCTTGCGCAGAGTCGGGGTGATCGTGAGGTTGGGCAGCGATGACCTGTGTGAGCTCCGGGATGCTGCATACCACTCTGTCCTCGGCTCCTGCCACCCTGCCGGTACCTGGGACATGTAGCCTTCAGGCATCGCTGGGGCTCATGCTCGCCTCCCCGGAGAAGGGCAAGCAGCAGAGTGGCAACAGGGACAGTAGCTCCACGTTGTGTGCTGGGCCTGCAGGCCTAGCTGAACTGTTCTAGTGATGGGGTAAGGTGAACCCGGCGGAGGTCCAAGCCCAGAGAGGCCACTCCACTCTGCAATGGCCTGCTCCTTTGTCCACACTCCTGTCGTCACTGACGAACCTTCAGTTTAGCTTCTCTCTGCCACGTGCACCACTCCAGTCTGCCATCTTTCTCTCCGGGAAAAGTAGACTTGTAAGGGCCCACGATTCTCTGAAGAATGGTATCCCAAGTTCAAACAGTATGTAAACGCATTCCGTTTTATTCAGCAGAAGTCCAGCGTGCTTGGGTATCCCATTAGCAAGACAGAGAGACAACCAAGTGTGCTCGCAGGCCTGGTTTAAAGGGTATTCTGGGTTAGATGGTCCTTACTCCATTTCTAGGGACATTCCGTTGCCAGGGCGTGGGGGCTGGAAACTGCTGCTGAAGAGGTAGCTGAGAAAGTCTGGAAACTGCTGCTGTCCATTGTCATTGACTTGGGCCAGGTGGTGGCCTTCTGAGGCCTGGACTTGCCCAGTTCTTGGAAACAGATTTAGGCCTAGTCTCCTTAGCTGCCAGTTTGAACCCTGCCGTGGAATCAGCCTAGCCTTCTCAGATTTAGGATGATAGCTTTTAATACAAACATTTTAGAAAATTGTGTCAAGTTCTCCAGTTAAAAAACCTTGAGAATTGAAAAATAAAAGTCAGTCTTGCTTATGAAAGACCCATCACAAATATAAGACACAGAAAAGTTGAAAACAGCATATTGGCAAAAACACATATCTCAAAACTTCAATGTGCTTAATTTTATCTTTAAAAGTTACCTCATTTTTTTCCTTTAAGGGAGAGGGGGGAAATCAATTACATTAGTCAACTTAATTAAATGTAAAAATCTGAACACATTTATTTCAGTAAAGAACAAGCAAAAGAAAACCCATAGTTTTTAGATTTTAGCATGATTAATTAGTATCACTTAAGTGCTATATATAATACTTTTTCCAAGCATATTTTTCAAGATTAAAAAAAAAATCCATTTGCCAAAACTGCTGAAGTGTTGGATCATAAATCAAACCTCAATGAATTTCAACCTATTACAACCATTATCTTGGGAAATTAGGCAAAAACTTAATAGTAGAAGTAACTAGAAAAGACCCAAATGTTTGGGTAGAAGAAATACACATCTAAATAACCCACTGGTAAGGAATCACTCCCTATAACAACCAGGGTCATCCCACATGCAGACACCAAACCCAGACGCCATTGCTGATGCCAAGAAGTACTTGCTGACAGGAGCCTGACGTAACTGTGCCCTGAGAGGCTCTGCCAGATCCTGACCAATACAGATTCGGATCCTTGAAGCCAAACCATTTGACTGATCACAGGGACTCCAATGGAGGAATTAGGGGAAGGACTGAAGGAGTTGAAGGGACCTTATCTGGCATCAGTGGCAGGGAAGGCCCTTGGTCCTGTGAAGGCTTGATACCCTAATGTAGGGGAATGCTAGGGCAGTGAGGTGGGGGAGTGGGTGGATTGGGGAGCACCCTCATAGAAGATGGGATAGGGGGTTTGCGGAGGGGAAACTGGGAAAGAGGATAACATTTGAAATGTAAACAAATAAAATATTCAATTAAAAACAAAATAAAACAACAACCTGGGTCACATTATGACAGAAAACATGGCATTTCAAAATCTGTAGGATGCAAGTCTGTCCTTAATCTGGCTTTTGAGTGGAGCTGAAGGCTTCCCTACAGGAAGAGTTCACACCAGCTACTGAGGACCCGGTCAAAGACCAATAGCTGAAAGCACTAGGAGAGAAGCTACTTGTCCTCAGTACTGCTCTATTGCTATGAAGAAACAGCGTGACCAAGAGAACTTTAAAAAGAGAGCTTTTAGCTGGGGGCTTGCCTACAGCTTAAGAGGCTTGGTCAATGAGCATTCTGTCCAGGAATGCTGGGGCAGGCAGGCCTGGTGCTGGAGCAGTAGCTGATCCACGGGCAGAGAGGTGAGACTAGGCCCAGTATGGGCTTTTAACCTCAAAGCCCACCAGTGACAACACCTCTTCCAACAAAGCCATACATTGTAATGAGTATTGAGTCCGCCAACTGGTCACCAAAGCCTTCAAATACATGAGTCTATGGAGGCCATTCACATTCAAACCACCACACTGATATTATCATTTCGCTAAATAAATATATTGTGGAACTGCCTCTTAAATATTTACATTCATACCCCAGACAACTGTGAATTCAGCCTTGATCACAGAAGCCTCTCTTGGCTTTAACCAAAAAGCACAGATGCATGGCTAATGGTGCTGAAAATTGGTGACCGTTGACTGTTCCGCATTAAACAAGACGCCCATGAGATCTTTTCCTAGGCTCAGTGAACATTGTGGAAGAGTGGACAAAAAAGATCTTTAAGAGGGAGTGGGAGGAAAGAGGTCCATGAAGTGGTACACCGTGGCTGAGACATAAACTCAGGAAAAGCTGCCGTTGCCTGCACAAAATGAAACCCATAAAAAGTCTGTCACAGGCGGGGAGGGTCCAGGGGAGAAAGCAGCAGATGATGGCCGTTGGATGACAGACAGCCATTTGTCTTCAGTGGCATAGTCACTAGTGACTTACACTCCAGTGCTTAGCTCCACACGCATGCCCAATTCCAGTGGCCCTGGGTAAAGTCAGTGGGCCACACGGGCCGAGTATGTTCAGAGTGCATTGTAAACATGTATGGAACTATGTAAGAATTAATTTTAACAAAGAAATGTTGAAAAGAAAAAACACAGAAAGAAAGGAAGGAAGAAAGATAGAAAGGAAGGAAGGAAGGAAGGAAGAGAGAAAGAAAGGAAGATAGAAAGGAAGGAAGGAAGGAAGAAAGGAAGAAAGAAAGAAAGAAAGAGAGAGAGAGAGAGAGAGAGAGAGAGAGAGAGAGAGAGAGAAAGAAAGATTGATTGATTATCCTGAGTGCATTGTAGAGCTTGAAATGTTGACAGTGAGGAAATGAAGGGCTGAGATTTGGCGATCTAAGTATTTAAATGATCTCAGACTTTCAGTTTTCAGCATTTTCTACTTTTGAAAAAGTAGGAAAATAAGTTCCTCAGGAGCCAGATTTCCATGTCTCTGCTTATTTCAGGAGCCAGCGTGAGTTTCCAGTCTTTCTGAGCATGCATTTGCAACTATGCACACACCCTAATCTCCAGAGGCCCTTGCTAGCTTTTCCTCTTACGTATTTTTTTTTTATCCTAAAGTCAGATTATGCTTCTCAGCACCTCTCTCTGGCAGAAAGTAATACCCACACGCAGGGTGGTTCCGACTCACCCTTCCAGAAACAGGCAGGCACAAGCCCCTGAGCCAACAGACAAAACCAGTTGCTCTGCAGGTTTCCATGTCACCACACCCACAAGGCTAGAAATCTGTGTTCCGCATCCGCATTATCACTCTGGCCTCACAGCAGGATTGGCTAAGTACAAAATTGCACGGGCAATATGTTTACGAGGTTTTAATACGTCTTGGAAGTTGCAAGCTTTAGATTCTGGAGCAAGTAGGTCGTAGCTGCCGTCTACAATAATAAGCTTGATTCTCAGGATCAACAGTTTTGAGAAAACAATGCATTCACTATTTAGCTTTGGAACTCATCAATTAACGTATCTGAAGGAGTATGCGTTCATTAGTAGAAATTATTCAAATTTATTCCTCACATAAACTGAATTGAATTATCTGTGAATACAAGCTAGAAAGACTTAACTAAAAACAACAGATTAACATATTATCCGTATAGTGGAATTCTCAACCGCATCAAATGTTTAAGAGCCTTGAAATTCTCTTGCTTTCTTTTTTACAACATTTAGTATGATAGTGGTCCATTCATACGGCGTCACTAAATAAAACAGAATTTGCTCTATTGAAAATATTGATTTATTTAGAATATCAGACTTACTTACAGAGTACTGAAACCAGCACTCTGGAGAACCGAGAGCTAGATATCCTCCACTGAGGGTAATTGATCAATTTCCTTAGGGATGGTATCTCTCTGGGTACCTAGGTTTCCATGGCAACAGGCAGCTTTGATAGCCAATAAAACTGGCTCTCCTCTAGTCAGGACAGGAAAGTCAGAAAACAAAACAGAGAGAGAGAGGGGGGGGAGACAGAGACAGAATGGACAGGAGGAAGAGAGGAGGTGGGGAGATGAGGAAAGGAGAAGAAGGTGGAAAGGAAAAAAAAGAAAAGGAAAAAAAGCAAAGGGAAAAGCAAAAATAAATAAAGAAACAAGGAAACTAGCCATTTTAAGAGCTGGGCAGTGTTGGCACACGCCTTTAACCCCTGCAGAGGCAGGTGGATCTCTGAGTTTGAGGCCAGCCCTGTCTGCAGGGTGAGTTCCAGACAGAAAGGGCTACACAGAGAAACGGGTATATACTTCCATGCCCTGCCCTCCCACCCACACACACAAGAAAACTCAGTTGGTATTGTAAGTAAATGTCCTATTTACTTATTTGTTTAGGATTTTGAGACAAGGTCTTGCAATATTCCCCTGGCTGGTTTGGAACGTGCGATGCAGACCAGAATGGCCTCAACCTTGTAGTAATAACCCTCCTGCCACTGCCTCCTGAGTTCTAGCATTACAGGAATAGTATGACCACAACTGGCTTGTAAATACCTGCCATTTACAGAAGAAATTACGAGTATTACTCTCTCGTAGGACTTTGCTATCATAAAATGACTTTAAAGGCTGTTAAATAGGTTTGGAGCAATGGCAGAGTAGTCTTTCAATAAACCTGTATGTTTTTTTTTTTCATTACAAAACACAAACAAAACCAATCAGTTCTTGAGGAAAGGCATGTACTCAGCTGAAGTTTACGACAGTTTGCCAAGTCAGAAGGATGGCTGAAGAGAAGCTACAACAGGTTAATTGATCCAATTAACTGAGAATTGCCAAATGGGCAGAAAATCCACGCCACTTTTGCAACGCGTGTGCATCGGGCACCACCCTTTATGGAAAGCTTGTGAGCATCTTCCAGATCGCTCTCCGCCCTCATCTGCTTCCTCATTCTCATCTTCATGATTACAGCAGGTGTGGGCTGCTGCTGCTGCTGTTTCTGCTGCCTTTGTCCATCACTGACTGTGGCTCTGTAAAAACTGCCCATATTTTGTAAACTGCCATCGGAAATCCCCAATATTTTCCTCTGGATCAGAACTAAAACACTTAAGGTAATTATCCTTCAAAACAAGTACTATTTATTTCAGTACTTAAATTATACTGAATGATAGAGTCAAATATTCACTGATATGTAACTTCAGCCCTTAAATGCAGGGAAGGAGCCCGAGTTGCTATTCATGCATTGCGATATTATTTAAGACAGCCTTTAATTACATTTTATTATTTTGCTATTTTTTTTTACTAAAGTCTAGTACCATAATAACTATACTCATGAGAAAAAAAAGTATTTCAGAAGGAAAATAAAATACCTGTTTATACTAAAAGCTAGACAAATAGCAACTTAGATAACATTTAATACTGGATATTATTCTGGTGACTCATCATTTCCACAAGCTGCCTGAATTTCATGTCTCAAATAGTTATACCTAAGGGTTGCCAGGCACCTTAGCACCAAAGCCATATATATCATTTGACTATAAGACATTACAGTACCTTCTCTGTAATTTCCTTCTCAGGTATTCACAGAAACTCAAATATTCCTGGCAACAATTTATCACTATACATAATATCTCTGAGGTATTGAGGATCATATTTCACGTGTAACATCTTTAATGCAGGAATAAATGTGTCACATATAAACCATCTGAAGCAGCATAGAAATTAAAGAATATGTTTCCCAGAGAGAAGCAGGTAGCTGGGTATAAGCATGTCCCAAAGTTGGCTTTTGGCCTGAACGGACATGAGTCTCTGTGTATATCCTTCTACTAAAGTAAGGGCTTAAGGTGAAGAATTTCCACAGGCTCAGCGGGGTATGCACGCTGGTGACACCATTTCACTAGACTCTTGTGGGACGTGTGTTAGAATCTTAGAGTTTAGGCCTATGTGCCAGACAGAACAAGATCTTCTTCCTTCACTCCAAAGAGCTTGAACTCTGTTTCCAAGTAGTAACACAGACATTCTAATAAAGATAAGCTTGCGTAGGGAAGATTATTGTCCAAAGATTAATAGCTAGGTGTGGTGGCACCCACCTATAATCCCAGCACTGAGGAACCCAAGGCAGAAAGAGACAAGTTTAAGGTCAGGTTCCATAGTGAGATCTGCCTCATGATTGCAGCTGCTCTGAGACACCTAAAAGGGCGTGGTCAAGTTCCCTACCATAGCAGAAAAATATTATATACTTATTTAAGACACTAATATATGTGTGTTTGTGTGTGTGTGTGTGTGTGTGTGTGTGTGTGTGTGTTGTACGTGACATTATAGAAGATGCTTCTTGCGACTCTTCAGATAATTAACTGTGAAGTTCTGAAGGTTTCTGAATGCTCTCCCAACTCCTAAGATTTGCACAAACCTGAGTTTGTACTATATTCTAGTACCCGTCTCCTCCCGTTTCGTTCCCTTTAACAGACACTGGTGATCCTTTCATGTACTTTTCACAGCCTTCGCTCCTACCACGGCCTAACCTGTTTTATAGAGCCCTGTATTTTTACCTCTGTCATGGCTCTGAACAATCTTGATAATAGCCAGCTTACTGGGCTAGAGAGATCTCTCAGCGGTTAAGAGTGCTGACTGCTCTTCCAGAGGCCCTGAGTTCAAATCCCAGCAACTACATGGTGGCTCACAACCATCTGTAATGAGATCTGGGTGTGGATGAAGACAGCTACAGTGTACTTACATATAAATAAATAAATAAATAAATCTTTTAAAAAAAAAATAGCCCCTTACTTAGTTTACCAATAGTGTTAAATTATTTGTGAGGAGAAGCCTCTCTAGAATGTAGCCTCCAAATAATATGGAAGGGAGGATGATGGGAGGGAGAAAGAAAAGGAAATAAGGGGAAGGGAAAGAGGGATGGATTTATCCCTGCCTCTATCCAAGGATTTCTGGTGATTTCTGGCACTTCAGTTGTCTAATGACTTGAATGTCTCTGAATTACCAAACTTAGCTTTTAGCTCCAGCCTTGATTATATGCGACCTCAGTTTGAGTCATGAGCTTTTGAACAGCCAGTGTCTGTTGGACCCCTGCAAGCCAGGTCACTTGTGTCCTCTACCCAAAAAGGGTGACATAAATATTATCATTCTCGACTCTGATTGCTGTTACCATGGTCGTTACAAGGCATACCATAGTCTTACCCAATCCCATAACAAACCAGATTACAAGTCAGGAGCCCTTAGTGCCTGCTTCCCATTTAGTTTTCTGTGTTCAGATAGGCTGCCCTGCCACTGTTTCGTGCTTTGTTTTGCATTGGTTTTCCTACCCATTGTAAGGTGCCGCTGTGACAAAACTTAACTTTTGCTTGCTTTCTTGTGCTTCAAATGAGGTATTCCGCCCCATTAAGAAACTGTTCTTGAACTACAATGTCTCTCCACATTCTTAGTTCCGTCTCATGCTACCAGATTCTCTTGGATTTCCCTGTGGCTCTATATTTCAATCTCCAATCACAATATCAATGTGTCTTTTTAAACTTTGTTTCTGACCGACAACCGGTTCTGCCTCTTTTCAAGGACCCGTGCTTTGCTGGATGGAGTCCTTATTTATTTCTGGCTTATACTCATTCCAATTCACCCTTTTAAGTTCGAATTTAACTTTTAGAACTATGATCTCCCAGGCAGATAAGAAAGAACAAATTCAAAGATGATATGTCACATTGCACATTTCTAAGATGCACTGTTTCTCAATGTTCTCATTAAAAGTATTGCTTTGAGAAACTGGGCAATAGCGCTGAACAGAATAGGACATCATGAATCCATGAAAATTGAACAGTCAGAAATAACCAGCGAGTTTGCTTTACAAACCCTTGTAGGACCACCTTGTGACCATCATATTCCTTGGCATGCCCATTTCTGGTTTGTGTACAAAAAAAGGAGCCACCAACGCTTCGGTTTACCAGCCCAAATGGAGTGCAGCCAGTTAATCACACTTCCTTTCAAAAGTGCACAGCCAGCACGTGTGAATTCCTCAGGGCCTCATAACTAGACCAGGAAAATGTTAATGATATATCTTTTTAGAAATTTCTGCTATATAACCATTATCAACTTGTGTTTTCTTTTGTTTTCCTCATTATGAATTCTTTGGGGGTTTTTTTGTGGTTTTTTATTTTATATTTAAGACATGTTTATTTTGGTATCTTCATCCCCTGGTATAATCCTAAGTCTCCATTTAATAGTTCTGTGGACAGAATCTTCATTTAGGCAACTGAATGCCCTTTAGACTTACAGACTTACATGACCTTAATGTTTACCTCTAAACTGCCAGGAATTTGGAAGTTAAATAAAATGAGAGACAATCACTTTTATTTACTTAAGTTGTTTGTAACGTTGTTGAATCTTATTCTAGTCACTGAATCGTTTCCAATATGAAAACCAAATTTAAAGTAGCCTCGCTAGCTTTCTTCAAGTTGTTCGCATGTATTCTTCAGGTCCTTCCTTGTCAAGGGATTCTCCTCCACCAAATTAGAGGTAAAATCTATGATGCTAATTCAGTGATGTCAGTATAAAAACAGGTCAAAAACTTGACAGGATGCTACTATATGTAGCTTTCTGTTTGCATCAATGCAGTGGAACAAAATACATGAAATATAGGTACAAGGTTATTCCATTCTGTTCAAACCTACCAAATACCTTCCAGACATTTCGTAATTTCATCCTACAAATTCCCGGAACTGGGAAATTATCCTGTCCAAAACTGTAATGTTGACAAAAGCTTTCCGATTTTAAGGAAAAACAATCTTCTAATTAAAAGTCGATTGGCTTGCCAAAAGACGCAGCCAAGTTCTCTTGTCTAAAAGCCTCCGGTAAGGTCGGGTGTGCATGGTGGATGAAGCTGTCCTAGCATTGGAATACGGAGCTTCCTGTGACACTATAGGTCCAGTCGGCCATGCGCACACGACCTCATTATGAACTCTTAAGGCCAAAATACCACCTCTTCTTTACCCCATCCTCATCTCCTAGGGTAACTCGTCCCAGGAATGAAAATGGATCCTGTAGTCTAGATAGCCTACATCAAGATCCAACACGCTTTAAAAAACGGAGTATCTGGTCTCAACTAATCCCCTCCATCAGGCGAAAGGCCTCACTTCTCTTTGAACCTTGATTTTTGAAGAGGGTGGTTGCCCACAATGGTGCTAGAGGAACCCAAGGCCTTGGCACCATAACAAAAGTGCCAAGCACCTGCCTAAAGGTAAATTTTAAAAGAAAGAAAGAAGTTGGTATGAGAAGCCACCTATTAGAGAAAAAAAGTTAAGGATTATTTTCCGCCAATTTGTTTCTGGGACATGAGCCATACTAGCTACTGATGTCGATCCATTTATTCATGGATGGCTGCTTTGAACTTAGCGTGGGTAGTTGATCATATCACATCAGCTCCGGGCCCCTGATAATATCTCTTGCTTGCCTCGGGCTACTACTGTCTTTCTCTTCAGTTTCCACGTGGCTTCACAAAGGTCAACCAGCAGTGACCCACATCAGAGGTTCTGGGTCCGCTCAAAAGAAAACTTGAAACACTTGGATACTTTACCCAGGTTTGCAGGCTGACTGAGTAGTCGCAGTTACCCTGCTATACTGTCTCGGATCCTGGAAAAAGGCATGAAATTCCTGGGTCAGAGACAAAGAACTTGTTACAGCACAGCCAGCATACTGAGCTCCGTGCACACGTCCGTTTCATGGCTCCCTGGACCCCTATGGGGAGCACCTCACTTTGATGCCGCTCAGACAATTGAGATGGTCTAAGTTTGGAGCACGTTAGATGTTATTTTAGAAAAGACTGGCCTGGAAAACAAAAAGGGACCTTTCCAAAACTTGGCTCTAGAGAACAGCTTTGCTTTCATTGTGTAGGCGACAAATGAGTGTGCTCCAGAGTTTCATAGCCAGAGGGAGACGCTGTCTTTTCTTCAGTATCAAAATTGTTGAAAAGATGGTCAGGAAAAAGGGCCTTCGGTGCCTTTGCTCACAGGCAATGCAGAGACCTATAAAATACTCGCCCAGCAGTGAGTTTAAAACGCGTGTTACATAAACAGAGGGCAGAGTGGGCAGACATCTCAGAACAACTAAGAGTACTTGGCACAAACGGCTCAGCCATCCATTCCCCACTCTGAAGAACTCCACAAAGTTAATAAATGCCCTGTCTGTCTAGACTAGAGACAATTCTGATTTTATTTATTAATATAAATGCTAACTGTTCGTTCGATAGTCGGCATTTTGGATAAAGTCTGCAAAACTCATGAGGGAGACTTTTGAACGTATCAGGCACCATCCACTTCACGGAACAATCGTCTTTAAATGTCATCCTTTATGTGAGTTAGTTGACGCATCTCTTTCCTTTTTCGTATGAGCTGTTCAGTTTTAAATGTGTTTAAATGCTTATTAAAGCATGCTCTCTGCAGACATTCACACCTGTATATCTGTACTTTGCTCATTTTTACCCTATATCACCCTCTCTTTTTGCACAGATTTCTTTATTCTGCAAATAGGTATTCCAAGAACTAAAATTGCAAATGGCATAAAAGTTTGAGATTTATTTTATTCAAAAATGCAAAATGAAAAGTACACATCGTATGCAAGGGGACAGACACAGTAAAGAAACCAGTGAACTGCTGCTCCATGGTGAAAGGGAAGGTTTTTAAATGTAAAGAGAAAATATCCAAAGGAGTCTGGCAGCAGGCTTCAGAGCAGGGAGAGAAAGAAGCAGACCGAACATGGCGAGAGCTCTCTTGGAGAGCTGCTGTTGTAAAGAGGGGTTGGGGGATCTGGAACAGCCTGGGGGCTAGCGTATTACGGGAGAAGTTGGGGAGTTGAGAAGAGGCAGGGGGCTAGGCTAGCATGGGGCTTTGAGATATTGAACAAGTACTTGTGGACAGGGACTGAGGGACCCGGAGGCCAGCATGGGGTTTGATATGCAACCATAGGTGTATGTCAGCAGAGAATCATATGACACTCCAAAGTATAGTCAGGGGGGAGATTTTTATTGTAGATGTGTGAGAGAATGAACAGCTAAAGGCGTCTGAAGGAGTCCAAAACAGAGGAAGAAAGTAGACTGAGCATGGCCAGTAGACTAGACTTGGCCAGAAGAAAAGCTTATAGGTAGGTATCACAGAAGGCCCTTTGATAAGGGAAGTAACTTCTTTTGGAAGTGGTGAAGCAACTTCACAAGTGCCTGAGGAATGCAGGCTTTTATCTAACTGCCAGAAATCTTGCCGTAGTCCAGGACTGCCTTTTGGAGTACGGGGAACTGGAGTTTCCTTTGGACCTGCCACCTGACACTAATACCCTCTTTGCATAATTGTGTCATTCCCATGATCGTGGCATAACTTCTGGTTCAGTTGGTTTTGTATCAGAACCCCCAAGGCAGAGGCCAAATCATTATATAGATAAAAGCAGATGCGAAGTCTATGTTCCTGACACAGAATGTCCTGCTGCAAGTGGACACTATGCCAGAATTTGGCAGGAAGTTCTGTTCAGTATTCTATAAATGTATATCAGCATATTAATCTGTGGCTAAGGACATACAAAGAATCATAAAATCCAGATATGTGATTTGCTAGCATTCATTAAGCCTCTCTTAAGACACTCTCCAAGGCAAGTGTATATTTAATAATTTAATAAGAATCTGTAATTTAATAATAACCTAAACTCAGTGGGTTTGCCATCTGTATGCTAAAATATACAAAGATGGATCTCTTCACTTTTCTAGTGGAGAGACAGAATTCACAGCACCTGCAATGTATGCAAACAATGGGAAAGAAGAAAAACTGTCTTCTCCTATTATCCTTAGCTCTGATCCCACCCAACAGAAGTTAGCATTTACATTTTGGGGTTGTTTTTTTTTGTCATATTCAAGTTGCCAGAAACATCTGTACTTCTGATATGAGGTAAATCTTCTTGTTTAGAGTGGAATATTGGCAGGAGAAAATTCAGTGCTTAAGTGACTAAGAGGAAAAGGAAGCACGAGAGAATTTTATCTTTTATTGAATTTTTTTAAATTTACATTTCAAATGTTCTACCCTTTCCTGGTTTCCCCTCCAGAAACTCACTGTCCCATCCTCCTCCCCGGCTTCTATGATGGTGCTCCCACTCTCTCCCACCCACCCACTTTCCACCTTCCTGCCCTGACATTTCCCTACACTGGAGCATGGAGCCTTCACAGGACCAGGGCCTCTCCTCCCATTGATGCCCAACAAGGCCATCCTCTGCTACATATGCAGCTGGAGCCATGGGTCTGTCCATGTGTACTCTTTGGATGGTGGTTTAGTCCCTGGGAGCGTCCCTGGGAGCTCTGGTTGGTTGGTATTTTTGTTGTTCTTATGGGCTGCAAACCCCTTCAGCTCCTTCAATCCTTTCTCTAACTCCTCCATGTGGACCCTTCCCAGTTCAATGGTTGGCTGTGAGCGTCTGCCTCTGTATTTGTCAGGCTCTGGCAGACCCTCTCAGTAGACAGCTATATCACACCCCTATCAGCATGCACTTCTTGGCATCAGCAATATTGTCTGGGTTTGGTGACTGTATGTATATGGGCTGGATCCCCAGGTGGAGCAGTCTCTGGATGGACTTTCCTTCAGTCTCTGCTCCACACTTTGTCTCCATATTTCCTCCTGTGAGTATTTTTGTTCCCCTTTCTAAGAAGGACTGAAGCATTCACACTTTGGTCTTCCTTCTTCTTGAGCTTCATGTGGTCTGTAGATTGTAATATAAGCTTTTGGGGCTAATATCCATTTATCAGTGAGTGCATACCATGTGTGTTCTTCTGTGATTGGGTTACCTCACTCAGGATGATATTTTTTTTTTTCGGAGCTGGGGACTGAACCCAGGGCCTTGCGCTCGCTAGGCAAGTGCTCTACCACTGAGCTAAATCCCCAACCCCAGGATGATATTTTCTAGTTCCATCCATTTGCCTAAGAATTTCATGAAGTCACTGTTTTTGATAGCTGAGTGATACTCCATTGTGTAGATGTACCACATTTTCTGTATCCATTCTTCTGTTGAAGGGCATCTGGGTTCTTTCCAGCTTCTGACTATTATAAATAAGGCTGCTATGAACATGGTGGACCATGTGTCCTTGTTATATGTTGGAGCATCATTTGGGAATGTGTCCAGGAGTGATATAGCTGGATGCTCAGGTAGTACTATGTTCAATTTTCTGAAGAATCACCAGACTGATTTCCACAGTGGTTGTACCAGTTTGTAATCCTACCAGCAATGGAGGAGTGTTCCTCTTTCTCTACATCCTCGCCAGAATCTGCTGTCACCTGAGGTTTTTTTTTTTTTTTTTTTTTTTGATCCATTTTCCATCTTTATTAAATTGGATATTTCTTATTTACATTTCGAATGTTATTCTCTCTCCCAGTTTCCATGCCAACATCTCCCTAACTCCTCCCCCTCCCCTTCTACATGGGTGTTCCCCTCCCCATCCTCCCCCATTGCTGCCCTCCCCCCAAGAATCCCATTCACTAGGGGTTCAGTCTTGGCAGGACCAAGGGTTTCCCCTTCCACTGGTGCTCTTACTAGGATATTCATTGCTACCTATGAGGTTGGAGCCCAGGGTCAGTCCATGTATAGTCTTTGGGTAGTGGCTTAGTCCCTGGAAGCTCTGGTTAGTCATTCTGACTGGTGTGAGGTGAAATCTCAGGGTTGTTTTGATTTGCATTTCCCTGATGACTAAGATGTTGAACATCTCTTTAGGTGCTTCTCAGCCATTCCATATTCCTCAGCTAAGAATTCTTTGTTTAGCTCTGTACCCCATTTTTAATTGGGTTATGAGAAAATAAACATTGAATAAGAAGACTGGCTATAACTATTCCCCCCTAACTGAAACATTGGTTGAGGGCTGTGCAATATATTCCCCTCCATTCATCTGTTAAAAAGAATTCCCAGCATGTCTATCTACCATATGCAATCAAGTGACTATAAAGGAATACAACATAGCTTTCACGGACAGAAGAAGTACTGAACCTAGGTACTAAGTGTGAGACCAAAACAGGCAAAGTATGCCTTGCAGGTTAAAGGTTCTGGTTGCAGGTAAGACAGTTAAGAGTGAGTTCCTGTTTGCCCTGTGCGGGTTAAAGTTTCTGTTTGTAGTTAATGAACACGTGTCTGTTTGTCCTGTGCTAGATTCTTGCAGTAGTTAAAGAGTCAGTCCTGTTTGTTCTGTGTTAAGTCCTTGCAAGTCAAGGTTCCATGGCTCCAGCTGCATGTGTAGCAGAGGATGGCATTGTCTGGCATCAATAGTAGGAGAAGCCCTTGGTCCTGTGAAGGCTTCTTTCCCCAGTGTAGAGGAATGACAGGGTGTTGAGGTGGGAGTGGGTGGGTGGGGAGTGGGAGCTTCCACATAGAGGCTGGGGGGGGGGGGGTGATGGAAGAGAGGGGAAAGGGGGATAACACTTGAAATGTAAATACATAAAATATGCAATAAAAATTTTAAGAAAAGAATGGGTTCCTGTCTCCTAGATCTGATACAAACTGCAAAGAATGCTTTTCAACCTTCAGTAAACCTGTGACCCCATTCACATGATGCGCCTTCCTTTGCATTGTAGTCCTCTGACAATGCATCATAGCTAAGAGAGACTCTTGCCCTTGTGAACACCTTATCTCTGGTATACAAAGGACCTCAAAAGGCTGGGAAGGGTTGCACTCTCCAATCCCTTAGTGTGAGATAGGCAGCTGTCCAGGCCTGAATGCACCCCCAAACACAGCTTGCTTTAAATTAGACAATTGGGGATTAGGTCTTTCCTCCTCACAATTCTCAGGTTCAAGAACAGGTAACGAGACCAGCAAAAAGAGAATCCTGCACACATAGTAAAGATATATGGTAGATCTAGGGGAAACGAAACGTGCATGGACCATGAAATCAGGCTCAGTTAAATCTCTGTCACCTAAAACCGTTACATGAACCAATTTGCCCAATCTCTCTGCTTCCATTCCTCGTCTGTCACGGTCTGAGTGTTAAATGCGACCATAGGCTCTCCTGTGTGAGGACACTTGGTCTCTAACTATTTGGGGAAATCGTAGCTCCTTCAGAGTGGGAGGCCTTACTGGGGGAGGTGAGTCACTGAGAGTGGCCCTTTCAGGGTTTAGCCCTGCCTACCACTGGCCTGAGCTCCTGACCTGGGGAGCCACCGTGGTGTAAATGGGTCAGAGGGTAGGCTTTAGTAAGGTAAAGGGAAGGCTTCAGGCTGGACGCCTACCATGATAACGGTCAAACCTAAAACTCAGAAATGAAATAAACGTCCACTCCCTCTATTTCCCCAGATGCATCATCACGAAGATAAGAAAGGTAAGTAACTAACGCACTATCTATAAAATACACAATAGGCCCTCACAGTACTTGGAAGGTAAAATAAACACATAAGGAATAAACATGAGATAGTATATAACACGCTATCGACACAGTAAGGACCAGGCATCGGGCAGGACCAAGTGGCAGGACTCTCTGGCACTTTTGAGAAGGTCTTTGGTGTAAAGAACGGTTTTGAATTTCTTATAGAAAATGCAGATACTTTTCAGAGATAAATGGTCCAGTAAAGATGCCCTTTGGCATAGACCACATCCTTAGAAGCATTCCTACAGCCTAGAAACCTGGCCAGCCTGTTTCGGATCAACCTTGTCTAGGAGTGAGGAAGTTACAGAAGATGTTCCCAACTCTTCATTTTCTTCACGTTTCCACAATGAGCAACAGTCAACCTTCCTAACGCATCTGTTCTCAACGTTGTAAGGCGAGCACAGAGATCAATGGGCAGAGGACAGCTTCTCTACTTGAGGTGACTTTGGCAATTCCTCAACACACAAATTCCCATTCATTCTTCAAGATTCTGCTTATGTAGGGATGACACAGCAACCAATAGTCCAGCTAATTCAAACCCTCTGCTCAGCTCCAAAAGATTTGAAAGGGTCACTTTACAATTTATTCTGGTTCATACACTTACTTTCAAGCTTTATGGTATTTTATTTATATATTCATTCCAACATGAAAAATTATATGATATATATACATATATATGATATATATATATACATATATATGATATATATATATATATAATTCACTTCTTTCAGGATCAAAGGCCTTCTCCAGTGAGATAGTCTCATGTTAATAAAGGTCTCTAAAATAGAACAATTAGAACCGGCAATAATCGTTGTACCTTCTGAGACCATGGCTGTACATTTATTCATATGAAAACCCTAGCTCCAGTAATGAAAATTAAAACCCAGACACTATTAAGTAACTCATTTTTTGTTAAATAATCAAAAGCTACTAGCACTCATTTATCTTTTATGCTTTTCTGCCCAAAACAATAATTCAGATTGTATTTTTTTTTTTTTTTTACTTTCTAAGCACACTCACGGGATCTAAATCCCCACTGAACCTGGTTAGTTCTGAGTGGAGGGTCAGAGTCCTCTGTGGGCAATGCACAGTACATTACTTTTTAAACCATGGTAATGATGAAGCTGAGGGAGATAGGTCCACGAAGCAAAATTCCCTAATCGGAGTGAATAGCTGCATGACATGGGTTCATAGGTGAAGAAACTGTAGTTTCACCTCAAATTCCTAGATTCTGGGATGCAAAAAAGGTCAAGGTGAGAAAAGGCAGTATTGTTGCAGTCTCATAAAAAATCCCCATTAACTCAGGCATCTGCCTGGTTTGAGACTCACCTAAATCAAATAAACCCATAAATGTCCAAATCAATTTGGAACAAAGTCAAAACTATCCACTCATTTATGAAAGAAGATTCTGTGGTGTCTCGCTCCTCGCTTGTGTACTGCAAGGGGATATGAAGGACACGGTCTCCATAAATGTCACATGTAACATGCCAGAAGGGAAAGAGGTGATATTTACTAGCAGGCCAGAATCCTATAGAGTCTTCACCAAGATCTATTGTTAAGTTGCTATTCAGTCAATGCTACAAATAGTAATCTAAGGTAAAAGCACTCAGGAGTCACCATGGTTACCCCACTAATGACTGATGGCTTTTTAATGCCAACCAACATGTTTCTGACTCCAGAAGTCCATTGTCTTTCATTTCTCTACACAAAAATTTTTTCTACAAATGAATAAACGAACAAAAACCACTCCAAACCAACCAAACAAAACACCTAACATGACATTTTTTATCCTGCAATAAAGTTTTCCAGGGAAACCCCTTTTATTTTCTTGGTGGGGGAAAAGAAATGTTCTTTTCGCCCATACCCATTACTGGGTTCAAGAGTGAATTGACCATAGCCCTACAACCAAAGATAGATTTATTTAATAGAAATTATAGGCAACATAAGAACCTTAAAAAACATCCACCTAAAAAGTCAGAGAAGCCTGAATATTTTGTTTAGGTTTGACAAGGAGTGAACAGTTGGGAAGAAACACAGTAAGACAAGTGGTATAAAATAATATAACGAACCGGAGCCCTAGCAAAGACTCCAGATTATTCCTCATGTTCTCACAGATAGAAGGAATCCTTTTCCTTGGGCTGTATGGAGGAGTTGCTGCTGCTCTTCTTCTTCTTCTTCTTCTTCTTCTTCTTCTTCTTCTTCTTCTTCTTCTTCTTCTTCTTCTTCTTCTTCTTCTTCTTCTTCTTCTTTTATTGTTCTTTTTAAAAGGTTTTATTTATTAATTTTACAAGCAAATATCAGCCCTTCCTCTCCTCCCAGTACCCTTCATGCAAGTCCCCTCCCCATTCTATCTTCTCCTCCTCAATAAGCTGAGCAAACCATGAGGAGCATGTCCACAAGCAGCAGCCCTTCACGGCCTCTGCATCAGCTCCTTCCTCAATGCTTCTGTCCTGGCTTTCTTCAAAGATGGGCTACAGTGCAGAAGTGTAAGCCAAATAAACACTTATTCAGCCTGCTTTCTTAGAGTACCCAAGACCACCAGCCCAGGGACGGCATCATCCACAATGGGCTGTGCCCTCCCCCATCAATCACTAATTAAGAAAATGTAATTAAGAAAATAAATTAGGATGCAATGAGAGCTGTATTCAAACTGTGCCAATACATGGCTTGGGCTGAGCCCAGATTTCGTTCTCTTTTATAACTATCACTAGGCCTTGGCCTGGAAGTGTTTAGCGTCCGTAGAACCTAATCTTTCAAGATGACCTATTTTATCTGACTTCTCTCAGCTTCTCACTAAATTCTTCTGCTTGGCCTCATACTAACTTTGGCAATATGTCCTAGTATTCTGTCTCCTTCTCATTCTCTGGCTAGTTCTGCCTTCACCTATGTCTAGCTTGTTTCCTCTGTAACCTGTCTCTGTAAACTGTCCTGTTGAGACACACACACACACACACACAGACACAGACACACACACACACACACACACAGACACACACACAGACACACACACACAGACACACACACACACACACACACACACACAGACACACACAGACACACACACACACACACACACACACACACACACACAGACACACACACAGACACACACACACAGACACACACACACAGACACACACACACACACACACACACACACACACACACACACACACACACACACACACACACACACACACACACACACACACACACACTGTACCACCATTTTTGCTCTTTTGCTGCTCTTAAGTAACCTCTTTTCCTCTGCTGTTCTTTCATGAGTTAGATTTATCTTATCTCTGATTCAGTCTGCCAAATCTTTCTCTAATTCATCACTTTGTCTGCTCCTCTATTAGCCAGCACATCCAAACATGGTTGCTTCCTTCTACAAACTAACCTTACCATCAATGTTAGGGATTAAAAGTATATACTAGAGACACAGCCAGAATACAGCAAATACAGAGGCGAATGCCAGCAGCAAACCGCTGAACTGAGAATAGGACCCCCATTGAAGGAATCAGAGAAAGAACTGGAAGAGCTTGAAGGAGCTCGAGACCCCATATGAACAACAATGCCAAGCAACCAGAGCTTCCAGGGACTAAGCCACTACCCAAAGACTACACATGGACTGACCCTGGACTCTGACCTCATAGGTAGCAATGAATATCCTAGTAAGAGCACCAGTGGAAGGGGAAGCCCTGGGTCCTGCTAAGACTGAACCCCCAGTGAACTAGACTGTCGGGGGGAGGGCGGCAATGGGGGGAGGGTGGGGAGGGGAACACCCATAAAGAAGGGGAGGGGGAGAGATTAGGGGGATGTTTGCCTGGAAACCGGGAAAGGGAATAACACTCGAAATGTAAAGAGGAAATACTCAAGTTAATAAAAAAGAAAAAAAAAGTATATACTAAGGGCATGTCTGTATTGTGGCTAGATCACATTGTAATCCAGGACGCGTCTGCATTCTGGCTGGATCGTATCTTTGGATGTGATTCCTTGCTACAGCAGCCATGTTGCTAGATTAATATTCCTCTACAAGAAAATGCTGACAACAAGTTGATCTTATGAAGACATCTTCTTAATTGAGCTTCCCTCCTATCGAATGAATTTAGCTTGTGTTAAATTGACGTAAAACAGTCACTCTTCTATTACTGTGAAGAAACACCATGACCAAGGCAACTCGTATAATGGAAGGCATTTAACTGGGCTGGGGGGAGTGGCCTAGTCCACTATCATCATGGTAGAGAGAATGGAATCGGGCAGGCATGGTGCTTGAGAAGTAGCTGAGAACTTCATCCTGATCTCTGAGCAAAGAGAAAAATGAGAGGGGAGCAAGGAGGGAGGGAGGGAGGGAGGGAGGGAGGGAGAGAGAGAGAGAGAGAGAGAGAGAGAGAGAGCCTGAGCTGGCATGAGCTTTTGAAACCTCAAAATCTACTCCACAGTAGGGTATTTCTTTTCCACCCAAAAGACCACACCTTCTAATCCTTCTAATCCTTTTAGATAGTGCCACTCCTTGATGATTAAGTATTCAAACATATGAGCCTATGAAGGCTGATCTAAACCAAAAAGCCACATCAAGTTTTGATCACAGCACGAGAAAAGTGATTAACTTAAGGAGCCTACATTGGGTTGGCCATGCATGTGGTATGAATACACTGTTATCTAAAACTGCCAGAACTGGGGCAGTGGCTCAATCCTCCTATTGCTTGCCATGTAAAACTTGACAGCTCTGTATAAACTGAGGATGTGGCTGCTCCAAGGTATGGTTGAGGGGGAGGTTCTTATTGTAGATCTGAAGGGAGGCATAGTCAGAGGCATCTGGCAGAGTCAAGAACAGGGGGAGAATGAAGTAGACTGAACATAGCCAGCAGACTGGACTGGGCCAGGAGAGGATAGAAAGAGAGGAAGAGTAGAGAGGAAGACAAAGAGAGTGTGGGCAAAGGAGACCATGAGAGAGAGGCAGGAGAGAAGAGACGGGAGCGCATAGCCAAAATCTCAGGGTTGTAAGGCAATGAGAAGCCTGCAGGGAGAGAAGCCTATGGGCTAGAGAAGTTTAGGGTAGAGGGCAGGGTGAGAAAAGCCATAGGTACTTGTGATCCTAAGGAAGCCTGGAGACCAGCATGTGCTTTGTTATACTAATAGGCACCACAGACAGTCATTTGTCCCTTCTGACAGTGATAACAAGTGGTTCCTTTGATAGAAGGGAACAGGCACCAGACTTTGGAGAAATAGTTTCCTTCGCACCTGACAAACTTGAGTTCAGATCTATAGCACCCTCATCGAAAGCTAAATGTAGTGGTATGTGCCCAGCCACCCCTGCACTGTTGGGGAAGAAAGAAAAGGATCTCTGGAACCCATTGGCCAGATGTATGAACCCCAGGGTAAAAGACATCCTGTCCTCAAAAATATTTTAAGGATTTGTGGAAATATAATAAAGACAATATAAACAGAATGATGTAGAGATACATTGAGGAAGACATTGGATATTGTCATCTGTCTCTATGTAAATGCACATTCACATAAATGCACATATACATGAACTCACACACAGGCAGGTACACACACATAGGCAGGTACATCTTCATGACAATGTAAAGATAGCCACACACACACACACACACACACACACACACACACACACACACACACACACCACAAATAATCAAAAGAAGGAAGGGATTGGATTGTGGAAGAGGCCAGGAGTTCTGCTTATTTGGCTGCCTCTCCGCTCATCTGCCTTCTTGTCTAACTACACAGTCAGAAGATTCCTGGGACATCTCTGTAGAAGTCAGTGCTCATTCGGGTGTATATTAAGCACAGGGAAAAATCACTGTAGGACCCCATGTCCCGGTGTGTAGAATATTAGTTCTGTATAAGAGAAGCATGTCTGTGTTCACAAAAATGAGTAAAAAGTGACCAAACTAAGAAGAGGCACCCAGGAAAGGGAAGGAGCAAGTCAAACACAAAGACATAAAAAGATGGCTAATTCGAGTGGTGTTGGAAAGACCTTTATCAGTGACTAATGAATACCGAAAAGGTGGCAGACGTCATAGGGTCAAACTGTAAAAAATGAAGAGGCATTTTTAGCCATGTCAGCTAGGAACATGGTGACATGTTATGTATTCAAATTTAGATTCCAAAAGATAATGAGGAGTTTCCCAAAAAATTCAGATTAAAAACATGCATACATCCCACTGAGACAATCTTTTACAGAAAAACCAAATGCTAAGCTTTTCTAAGGCCAAGAGAATTGTTGTTATGTAAATTGACATTCATCTTTCTGTTAATTGGGCTTCTTTCTCAATGAAAAAGGAGAAAATTTGTATATTTAAAAATAGAAATTAAACCAATTTAAAAATATACAATGACACACAACAAAATTGCAAAGTGTGTTTTCCTATAATTAATATTTTCAGTGACCCTTGTCAGGATGCACCGTCCCCATAATATGTACCATTGTTTTGCTTTGCCGTTTGGTAATACTCCGCAATTTTGTCTTTCAAGAGTAGTAAATATCTCATCATTGTTGGAATGGGTGCAAAAAAAGCAAGCAGAAGTCCATATGCAAGATTCATGTACATTTAACACTTGTGAGGATTTCCTCAAGCTGAGAGAATGTAAAGCAGAGACTGACACGTTCCAGCTGATTTAATCTAGAATTAGCTCTGTAACCTATGTTTGGAGCACAGGATAAAGTTCGGGAATCTGCAGGCACTAAAACTGAAGCATTTTCCTTCTTGTTAACAATGTTCCTGAAGAGCCTGTACCTATCCCAAAGGCTCTCCAAGGGCCATCGGCTGATTAGAGCTTCAGTAATTCAAGACAGTTAGGTTGCAGGTCCAGAGCCAAACGGTGTTGGGCCACTTTGCACCTTCAATGGCCACTCGTTGCCTATTCCATTGTGTGACCTAACATCCTAACAACAAGGATACTTCCTTAGGGATGCATAGACAGACCTCTAGTCTACTCAAAGACTACAAATGCCACCTGATGTTTTCTGAGGACCACGGCAGCCTTTCCCCCACTTTGCTGTAACCTATGTGGCTCATGTACTCATCAGCATAACTGAAAGGTGTTTTATTTGTGAGGCTTTCTTTGTGCTGTTACTATAAAAAATTTCATGAACTGTTACCTTGCAGGACATATTCGGGACAACCTATATTTGTGTTCCTAGACAATGGTCACTGTGATCGACTCCAGAAAAACAACCAAACAAACAAACACCCCCCACCCCCACCCCAAAGCATGTCCATGTCTTTTTAAGGTAAGGACTGCATTTTTGATTGGCATGTTCAACAACATTACTTTGTTCCTGTGACTGGTCTTCAGTCTTGGCTGTAAAACAGAAAGAGACCCTCATAGGGATAGGAGTCTTCATGTACTGAATCCATAACCTGTTACCAACCAAAAACCTCTCCTCTCCTTTGTCAACAGTGCATGGAATGCACCTCTTCCCTTTGTCTTTGTTATCCTTACAGTAAAAAACAAAATCCAGTCAGGTACAGGGTGCCATGATGTCTTCAAGGACAAATTTACATGGAAAAATTTCAAGTGGTAAGGAAAATATTTCTTAAGAATGTCCATGTTCTTGGCTGGTAAAACTTCTTTTGGTCCGGACTTTGGGCTATTCCAACAACCAGATAAAATGCTTGCTCTTTTCTCTGTCAGGTGGTCAGTCTAAAGGTCTCTCTGTCGGAGCCGTGTACTTTTCCATTCCAAGAGACCTGCAGTCTGAGAGGTCAGCTGACCCTTCTAAACCATGACGATAAACTTTTCTTTGTTTCATTATCAGTGGGACACTGGGACGTCTACCAGGAACCAGGGAGCATAGGACCCTCTCCTGTTAGAACTGGGACTTTGACAGTCTTACTTGTCCCTCCACAGAATGAAATGAAGTGACCGAAGATTCTGTTGCACACACAATGAGTCTCCTAAAACCATGAATGCCACATCTAGCCAGAATCCTTGAGTGCCCTAGTGTCGATATAATACTACTGTTATAGGAAGGGATTAGGACCAAGAGGGTACCTGTTGATATTTCTCTGTTCGTGTGCCTCACCACAGGGGATTGGACCCCAGATAAGGAGTAGTGGCAGAAACAGACATAGTTTTTAAAGGAAGAAAAGCAACTCTGGTGCTGGAAGTGGGCCAGGGCTAGAGGAAAGTCAATGGCTTGATGGTTTCGGTGCCAAGCAGATTATGACATTTATATGGGCTTTTTCTGCACGTGCTTCGTTGCATGTCAGCTCTGGTGGGGTTTCAGCTTCTTCCCGCTGGCTCCTTTCATGCACGCATCTTGATACCTCTCTCTGTCCTGCTGCCCTGCAATGCCCGTGTGTTATACTTGTAAGAAAGATTACTTTCCCCTTAGCTCTCTCACTTCCTGTGGCTCTCCGTTTGATTTCCTTCTCTTTTTTATGGCTATTGCCCTGAGGTTTTGACAAGAGAGAATCTTAATGAATGCTGAAAAACGTAGGAATTTTGCTTTGTGCTTACAAGGCTGTCAACCATCGCGATGATATAATCCCGGAGCATTTCATTTGGTCCAAAAGCAGAGCTGCACTACACATCCAGTAGTTACTCTCACTTTCCTCTCAACTTCTGGCAACCACCAAGGTCTCTATCTTTATATGTTCTCCTATTCTAGAAACCTCGTATAAATAGAACCACACCATATGGCCTTTTATATATTTAACTTCTCTCACTAAGCATGATGTTTTCAGGGTGATCAAGCAATACGTCTTTAACTTACCATATGAATTTTACGATGGACTGGATATTATTGATATTATGAAATCATTAACTTTACTTGGAGCATTGATTCCCTTATGATAAAGAAGAACACTATTGTTCTTTCAAGTTGAATAACGAAGTGTTTAGCAGTCAAGTTTCAAATGCCTTTCAACCATCTCAGCAAAAATTAATATATACATGCACATAGAAATATTATTTTAAAAAAATTGGCAATGTGTTAAATTGTTAAACTTAGTGTATGAATCAGACATGTTATTGTATAATTGAACTTTATATTTGAATACAAAGTGGTGAAAAGGTAAGTTCATGGGACAGAAGGGATGAATCAGTGGCTAAGAGTCTATAGGGGTCTTACAGACAGGGATTCGGTTCCCAGTCCTCATGTGGGCAGAGGGTGCACAGCCACCCAGAACTCCAGACGCTGTGAGTGTGACGTCTCTGGTCTCTGCTAGCACTGTCCTCACAGAGATGCCTTTCCTTCAGACTCATGCACACATATAATTACATTTTTATCTTAAGAATGTATCTAATATTTCCACTTAAATATAAATAAGACTAAGTAAATACCATAAAAAGATGTTAATTGTGAAAATAATATAACAGATATGAAATCCACCAATCTAAGAATTAGAACAATGACTTTTTTTTATATTTATGTTCCACATTCTCTACTCCACCTCCTCATCTTGATACTTAAACTTTTTATAACAGAAAGTTTTGAGCATGTACAACATGCTAGCTAGATTTTTATCTTTTATTTTCTCAACTTGACTCAAGCTTAGGGTCACCCGGGAACCTCGACTGAGAAAACGCATCCTTCCCTGGGGTCTGTAGGCAAGTCTGTGAGAGGAAGTAAACCCTTCCCTCCGCAAACTGCTTTGGTCATGGTGTTTATTACAGCAACAGAAACCTAGCCAGGACAGACACACTGTCCTACCCCAGTTGTGGTGCTTTATGTTAGGATATCAGAGATTATCCACAGAGACTTCTTTTGATTTGTAAAGTCAATAAAGCCTTGGGAACATATCCTGTCAAGAATACTCCATAAAGGAAGACTCTCTCAGAGATATTTAGTAGACTGCAAAGTCATGTCAGATGTATAAATCCCAAACACAAACCTTCAACTCTCTGTGAATGCACACCATTTTCCACAAGGATCATGGCAGGGCTGTTCCGAGGATTTTTTTTTAAAGTAAAAAAATTAGATTTTTCATAAAAGATGGAGATTATGTCTTGTAGTTGATATCACCTGAAAAACTCACTGTGAGGCTTCATCCAGCTGATTCACTGCTGCTGTGAAAACAGACTGGAACATGTAAGGGAAACTTACTTCTCTGTCCTGAGAAGCAGTTCAGTGGAGAGCCAGCATGCCACTCAAGTACACTGAGATGCTGTCTGCAGTTAGTTTGGTAGCACAGAGTTGAGGATAAAGAGGAACTTTCGCTTAGTAAATGAATAGGAACGAGAAGCAAGAAAGGAAAAAAGAGAAGGGGGGAGAGAAAGAGGTAGAGGGGAGAAAGAAAGGGAGGGAGAGAAGTGGGGGGAGAGTGGGGAGGAGAGAGAGAGTGCTGAGTCACCATGTAGAGAGAATGATTAAAGAGGAAACAAGAAGAGGAAGTGGTTTATAGAAAAATGGGTCTTATATATTGGCTTAAGATGATTTCAGCCTCCTTTGGCAGAAAATACAGCAATCATCATAAAAAGAAAAGCGAACACACTGTTAGAAGAGACCGATAAAGCCACCAAATGGTCATGTTTCTGTGTGGATCACACTTCTGCTGAGACTCTCCCTGCTGTCCTTTGGTTTGATTGTAGAGCAGTGGAACAGTGCACATCCGATGTGTGCTAGATTTCCTCATTCTCCTTTAGTTACACACACACACACACACACACACACACACACACACACACACACACACTCCAACACTACAATAATCCTTTCTGTTCCACGACTGAGCTCATTAGGGTTCAGGGAAGTGTGGATATACATCCCAGAACTAGTAAGGGTTAGAAATGAGTTTGAACTAAAGTGTCTCTACTTTCTAGGCTAGAAAACTAACTCAGTAGCCAAAATAAATTCAGAGGTTAAGCTAAACTTCATAAGATCATCAGATCTTAAATGTAAAATTAGACAAGTTAAATATGGGTCTGAAATACAAATGGGTCTGAAAAACAATATTTACTAGAATAATTAAATTAATTAATTAATTTAATCTCATGGTAAAGAGTCCATGAGAGGAGGAGACAAAGAAAGGTTGAGTGGAGTAGGGGATAGTAGGATACATGTAATTTGAATGTAGAAGGGGAAATACTGGGGGTGGAAAGGTTTAAGCTATGATCCTGACTATTGAAGTGGGAGAGAGTGGAAGGAATGCTATAAAAAAAAAAGTTTATAAAAAAGCCATAAGGAAGCCTACTGCTTCATAAATTAATTTAAAAATACAATCTAAACAAGAGCATTTTCGCGGAGGTACCCTGCATGAGTGGATAACGTTGTTCTCAAAAAACTACTTATTATTAAACAAAAGTCTTAGTAACAAGAATGAGATACTTCCTTATGAATTGATTAAAGAGGCCCTAGAGCAGTGGTTTTCTACCTGTGGGTCATGGCTCTTTGACAGGCAGAGTTGAACAATCCTTTCAGAGGGGTCACCTAAGACCAACTGCACATCAGATATTTACATCACTGTTCATAACAATAGCAAAATTAGTCATGAAGAAGCAAAGAAAATAACTTTACATGGACATGAGGAACTCTATTAAAGAGTTGCAGCATTAGGAAGATTGAGAACTGCTGCCCTAAAGGCACTGAAAGCAATACAAGTTATTGGTACTGCTCTTGATTGCCGCCAGAAGTGTATGGTAAGAGGAAAACACCATATACTTTGATTGTAGGGCATGCAGCAATTAAGCTGGAAGCTTCCTTCCTTCAGGGTATCTCTCATAGTGCTAAGGTGCTAGGTAAGCTGCTGGAGAGAACAGTTATCAGAGAGGTCTCAGTCAATGGCAGACCCTGTGCTGTAATACTGACTTTCCAGGCAAGATGTACCCGCTGGTACAAAAGTGGCACACTAGTCAGGAAGGTAACAAACCATTTTTTGATAGGATTGATGGCTGTTCCACCAGAGGAAATTCATGCTTGTACTTTAAATCTCATCAAAAGCCTATGACTAGGAAGGTCACAGGTCCCCTGGTTGTTTTGCTGAGTGGACATGTGAAACCATCTTCTGAATATTTATGTATTTATATTCATATATTTATATTCATGGAAAGGGGTGAGTATAGAGACACTTAACTGGTCAAAGTGCTAAGAACAAGAGACTATTGAGTGAGGCCAAGGAAATACTATCCAATATGCATGAGCCCTTGGGTTTAATCTGTGGAAGAGGGAGCTACAAAAGGAAAGACCAGTTCCAAGAGACAAGGATCACACATACATGTAAGTGCATGCACATACACACTGTGTATAGTATATGTGTGTGTGCGCATGTGTGTATGTGTGTGCACGTGTGCATGGGGAGAGGAGAGAGGAGAGAGAGAAGAGAGAGAGAGAGAGAAAGAGAGAGAGAGAAGAGAGAGAGAAGAGAGAGAGAGAGAGAAGGGAGAGAGAAGAATAAACAATAACAACACAAAATAAAATCAAGGATCCATCTGTTTTGCATCTAATGTTGGCTATTTTATCTTTATTTTACTCATAGTGAGAGTACTATGACATAGATATTTCCATAATTGTCCTTGGGGTTTGATAGAGAAATCATCTTTCCTGGGCAATATCCATATGCTAAAATCTTGAAAAGAAGATTTGTTTGCTCAAGAATGTAGCACAACACAAAACTGGAGATCATGGGGAACACTAGAAATCACCACATCGCCTAGAGAGTCAAAGTTGGAAACAGTTGAACAACAAACGGGGAAAATGTTGAATAAAGTTTATTTTCAGATGCTACTTGGTACATTCATCAAAATTACTTTTTCAAATACCTAGAAAAATTACAACAAAATTAGTTTTTAAGTTAAAAAGATACAAATGCTAGCAGACTTGTCTAGTCTTGAAATACCTTTAGAAACATATGCACACAAAGGAAGAAGTAGTAAATAAAAATGGGACAGAATATTAACAGCTGTTTTTTTCTGAGTTATGGGATTTATTTAATACATTTCCAAGTTTTTCTATAAATGAGTACACCTGTGTGTTTTATAATAAAAAGGCTATGAAAGTAATTTTAAGTGCCATGGTGTAGACACTTTTTACTGATGATGGTATAATGATGGTTATATTACTTATAAAAAGAGCAGTGTCAGTTTGCGGATTCATTTATTTTTCATAATTACTTGCATCTCTGCGGGGTCTGAATAAGTATCATAGTCCTTAAATACTCTTTGATCAACAAAAAATGAAACACTTTATATTGTATTATATTGTAGTATATTGTATTGTATTATATTATGTTATGTTATGTTATACCCCAGGCTCGCCAAGGCTCGCTGTGGGAAGCATGATGGGGTTGGCTTTGCTTTCTTCAGTCAGCAAGGTGCTAGTGTCAGCACTAGGGCTTCCAGATGCCGTAAGGGCCATCCAGCCATTTTTTCTTTTCTTTCTCTTCCTCCTCCCCTCAGTTCTGGTTGGGTTGGTAGAGACTGGAAGAGCAATGCAGTCCGTTTACTCTTCTGCTTCCTTTCTCTTCAAGACGCAGTTTTAATGAGAAGTGGTATTAAGGGAAATTGCATCCATGCGGTGGTCCTCTCCGCACCAGTTTTCAGTCTCTGCACTGGTCACAATATGTTACATGCGTTTAAAACGCTGGCTTTCAGCCAGGGGTCCCTGTGAGTTCCTTGGGCTTTCAAACGACATAGTTTCCTAATGTGGGTAACCTAGTTCCAGTTCATTCTCTTCTACTCTCTCTACTCACACGTTACTACTCTCTGTGGGACACCCACAGGCTTCAGCCATTGCAGCAATCTTCTCTGGCAGGAAGTGATCCTAAGCAGCCTCCCATCCTACTCACTGGGCCCAGAGAAAATCAGTCCTATTAGAAGCACCATTGGAATCACTCATTTTCCCATTGCATTCCACGCTCTGCTCTAGTACACTGCCCTCCCCGTGCCTGTACTCTAACTTTGCATAGTTTTTCTAAAAACATTATATACACACCTTACTTTTTCAGCTAGGACTTCACATGGGATTTCTTTGCTCCTTAGATATATTTGCTTCCTTAATTAACTTTATTTTGACTGTGAGGTCATGTGTGAGGTTGGTGGATTTTTAACAAACATCCCATAGGTAGTAACTTGGAAATGAATCATCTGGGCTTGCACATTCTTGTTCACTGTTGTTACCATGAGAAACCTACATGGTTTTGGTTGACCCACTGGCTCGGAAATTAAAGGTGCCAAAGCTATTCTAGTTGAAGAACCTTCAGAAAAGAAGTGAGTAAGTCCATCTTAAATCACACTCTCGGTTGTGAGATGCATGCTTGCTGTTGTTATGCTATATTACTTTGGGCAATGACAATTTTGTTTCCAGGCTAATGGTGGTCTGCTAACTCATCACTCTAACTCTTCTCGGTGTCCATAGTCTTTCTGGTTCCCTTCTTCTGTGCTCAGATAAGCATAAACAAAAAATATCACATCCACCACCCAAGCAGGTTCTTGAAAAGTATGAGGAATATAAATAAAATATTATTGTAATTGTAAAACGTTATCCTACCCTAACTTCAAGGATATCATTTGGATGCACACAGCTATGGACTCAGGAAATAGCTTAAGTCTCTGAAGAAGCCAGTATTCAGAGTATTGATTTTGTGGTGGTTCCTACAAGTAGTGGGCCAGAGGACATCTGTATGTAAAGTGGGTTACATATCAAAGCAAGAACTTTCAACCAGATGTGGTAGTTCACAAGAACCTGGGAAGCAGAAGCAACAGGTTTTCCAAATTCAAGGCCAGCCTGGGCTACCTAGAGAGTTCTACATTGACCAGAGGAGGAAGATTACAAATGCAAAATAACTTTTCTACATAGCAGACCCCTTTTCAAACAGCAGTGAACTTGAATATTTTAATATCAACCTTTAGTGAGATTAATCTTTGCTTCAGAGGGAGACATTTACATTTTATCACACACTTTTCATTTTCTCTTTCCATAACAAAACAATTGAGGCTGGATATTCTATATAGAAATAAAGAGATTTATTTAGTTCACAGTTTTGGAGGCTGACAGTCCAAACAGCATATCAGTTCAAACAATAGTCAGGGGGTTGGGGATTTAGCTCAGTGGTAGAGCGCTTGCCTAGCAATCGCAAGGCCCTGGGTTCGGTCCCCAGCTCCGAAAAAAAGAAAAAAAAAAAAAACCAATAATCAGATGTCAGTACTGTCAATGACCCTTTCTAACCACTTGAACTATCACAGTATGTGGTGTCATGATTGAGCATATATGGGAAGGAGAGATTGCATCAAGATAAGAAGCCAGAAAATAAGGAGCCAGGAATGCTTGTTTCAAACAATCTCTCTCTCTCTCTCTCCTCTCCCTCTCCATCTCCCTCTCCATCTCTCTCTCTCTCTCTCTCTCTCTCTCTCTCTCTCTCTCTCTCTCTCTCACACACACACACACACACACACACACACACACACACACAGCACCCTAACTGAGGTCCTGAACTACTTGGTTCCCTCCAAGGTCAGTATCCCCAGTATCCACTGTGTTTACTTTAAAGATTCTACAACTTTTCAACATCACTGTCATGGTTTGTATATGCTCAGCCCAAGCAGTAGCACTATTAGGTGTGGCCCTGTTGAAGTGGGTGTGGCCTTGTTGGAGTAGGTGTGTCACTGTGGGTATGGGCTTTGAGACCCTCACCCTAGCTGCCTAGAAGTCATATTCTGCTAGCAGCCTTTAGATGAAGATGTAGGACTCTCAGCTCCCTCTGAGCCATGCCTGCCTGGATGCTGCCGTGCTCCTGACTTAATAATGGACTGAACCTCTGAACCTGTAAGCCAGCCCAATTAAATGCTGTCTTTATGAGAGTTGCCTTGGTCATGGTGCCTGTTCACGGCAGTAAAACCCTAAGACAACCACTACACTGGGAACTGAGCTTCCAATATAAGAAGCTCTTGGGGTGTAAATTATACACAAACCATAGCAAGACATACTCTAACGGGGGTTGTATAGCAAAAAAAAAAAAAAGTGGTTTGCACATCACTTGAAAGGCACATGGGTGTGTGAGAGAATGTAGAAAGAATTTTCTCCCAGGAAACAGAATGGCAGTCTTTTCTTTTAGCTATCAGTAATTTTTAGAAAAACTAGCTCATTCCCTTTTCTTTTCCTTTCCATCTACCAGACTGGCAAGTACTCATTGTCTGGTGTTCCCTTGACCCTAAGACTTGCAGTATAGTCTGAAAGATGGTAGGTACCATCTTAAAGGCATTTCCACAGCCTCTAAGGATTCTCAGGTCCAACTCTTAGGCAATCAGGATGTTCCCGTCCCATCACACATGGACTGAAGTACTTGATAAGTATGCGGATAATATTCTCTCCAAAGAAGTAATACAAATACTACCATAGAAAAACCGGCACATCCAGTTTACCATTGCACTATACATAATAGTCAAATGGAAACACCCTAGATACTCATCCACAGATCAGCAGGAAAAGAAAATCACACACACGACAGACTTTCATTCGTCTCTAAAGAATTTAATTATGATGCTGGGCAGTGGTGCTGTATGCCTGTAATCCCAGCACTCAGAAGGCAGAAGCACATGGATGTCTGAGTTCAAGGCTAGCCTCCTCTACTTAGAATGCATACCTAGAGTGAGTTCTAGGACAGCTGTGACTACTCAAAGAATCCCTGTCACAAACAAACAACAAAAGAATTAAATTGTGTCATGTGCAGGAAAATGGATGGTATTAGAGATTATCATGCTAAGTGCGATTAGCCAGACTGGGAAAGGCAAATACTTCATGTTTCTCTGATATGGAGAATAAACATAAATGCATATATACACACATACATATATGGGACAGAGAGAGTTTCAAAAGATAAATGTAGAAATGGGACAGTGAAAAGGAAGAGATTCTTCAGGAAGGCAGGAACAAAGAGAGGGTAATAGCAGGAGGAGAAAGAAAAATTTACATAGTTTCATATGTGAACTCTGTATTTAACTATACACACATATGTACACACACAAATGTTACATGAAAACAGTAAAAAGAGCTATTTGTGGGATCAACGAGGGAACAGGGAAAAGAAGATAGTGAAGGCATGACTGGGAGTGTCTACTACATTACACATACACACACTTGCACATGCATACACAAAAGCACACACACACATGTGCACATGCATATATACACACGTGCACATGCATACACACGTGCACATGCATATATATATTTGAAATATCAGAATGAAACTTACTGTTATGTGCTAACTTCCCTTTTGTTCCCAGCACCCACATCCATCAGTCCAGATACATTCAATTTCAATGCCCAGGAGATCCAACATTGTCTAGGCTCTGTATGTATATACTTATGTGCACAAATCACTCCCCCATGTATACATATAATTTTAAAACTAATAAATTCTCAAAAATAAGTGATACAATCAGGACACTGGAATTTAGTAAAAATTAAGAGAAATATAAATTTTCTTTTTGTAGCATAGATGTGTACTACCAGAAATTGAGTGCCACATTAATAAATCTTGCAACAATTTTTAAAAAGAGTTCATTTTCAAATAGAGCACATTCTACATAAAATAAAACCTAAGAGGCAAAGATGACTCAAAAATGCCTTCGAAAAATGACACTCTTTTTTTGTGAATGGCTTTGTCATGGTTGGTATTAGTTGACACGTTGATAAATGCTAGCATAGTCTAGGAGGAGAGCCTCTGAGCATGCCTGTGGAAGATGATCCGCTACGGCAACCACAGGAGGGAGATCCACCCACTGGGGGTAGTGCCTGTTCCTATGACGGGGATCCTGGACTTTGGAAAATGGCGAGCTCAAGCTGCCCTCCAGCAAGCTCACCCAGACTCCTTTCTCTGTTTACTGACTGGGTGCTGTGGGAGGTGGCACTTTAAGCTCTGCTGAGAGTGAGGAACCTGCCGAGCTGACTGAACTCTGAACCGGGAGTCAAGGCCCTAAAGTTGCTTTGTCAGTGAGTTTAATGTGAGGAGCAACAGGAAAAGACCCCCTGCACTCTGTTTTCCGGCTTTGGTCAGGCGTTGCTGCTTCTCTACCTTGTCTTCATCATGTGCGCATTCCTCTGAGAGGTTTTTCTTTCTGGTTTTTTTTTCCTGATTTTTCTTTTAACGTTATATCTCATGTTGGCTTCTCTTTGGAGGTTTTATCTCTCTTTAAAATTCCAGTCTGTTAATAGACATTGTTTTATTTAATTTATTTCATTTAACGGTGTTTTGATGACATCTACACAATGGAATAGACACTGCTCATATTCTTGATTTCATTTTGATCAAGTTTACTCACGATAAGTGGTTATTAGCCCAAATGCTTGAATTACCCTAGTCTAGAACTGAAACTCGGATGATCTCTCTCTTCTTTAAAAGGGGAACTCTCTCAAAGATTAAAACAGAGACTGAAGGAACACCCATTCTCTCTCTCTCTCTCTCTCTCTCTGTTTGGTTGTTGTTCGAGAGAGGTTTTCTCTGTGTAGCCTTGACTATCCTGCCACTCACTGTGCAGACCAGGCTTGACTTGAACTCAGAGCCTGTCTTTGCCTTCTAAGTGCTGGGATGGACGGCGTGTGCCACCCCTGCCTGGCTATTCTGACTCTTAGAAGCATGGCCTTCTATGTTATCTAAGTCACTTTCTCTGGGAACATTAACAATCAGAATGCTAATTTTTGGCAGATATTTATTGTAACGCTAATTCTCCAACCCAAATAAGCCTGTGCAAGGAAAACACAACTCAATTAACATGAATACAGGTTGCGCATCTAGATTGGGCAGATCCACCACTGCGCTACTCTATGCCCAGCTAGGAGATCCCTTAGAACTTGCGGCTTCTCCGGGCCACCTGCTTCATCCCATCTTCCTCTCACCTCCTCTTCCTCCTTCTTCTCATCCCCCTTCCTCTCTCTCCCCCCAACTCTTCAGCTCCACTTCCCTTCCCCTGCCCAATCAATGGCTGTAGCCTTTATTTTACAAGTTAAAATAGGGAGAAGGTTCCAATGAAGTCACTCGAGTACATGATTCATTCCCTCTCCGGGTCAGCTCCTCTTGGGGAAGCAGACTTAGCACCAAACACAAACAGTACCAGGGCAATCCACAATACTTTATTGTCTCGGTCATTCATGATTATTGATTTTTTTTAATTTATTTTTTTGATAGGGCCTAGGCTTCTGGAGTTCGGTTATTGGTAATGTTTCTCAGTATGGCAATCTTGTCTTCACTTTGTTGTGTGGGCGTTCAAAGTTGAGTTGCTTGCTACCCTACTTGTTGGGTTATAGATCAGTTTCCTAGGGCTTAGGATCTGTCTTGTGGGGATTCAGTGTTCATGTTCCAACAGAGTGTCAGAAGCAGTCCCAGTTCGGCTCAAGCAAGGTGAAGTAGACCTTCTCTCAGAAGCATACCTTGTAGAAGTTAAATGTTCACAGTCAATTTTCAGGAGTGTAGGGGAGTTTCTCAGGACTTCTTTGGTGGTGAGAGCCAGTGAAGTTATCCATGCAAGTCTAAGATCCCTACCTAAGGAGATAGGGGCAGAGGGGGAACCACAAGGCAGGCAGGAATACATGGTTCTGAGGCAGGTAATGTGTTATCAATGGTGCATGCATGCGTCTGTGCGTGAATGTGTGTGTGTGGGGGGTGTATATAATTGTTGGTGTGAGCATAGGGTCCATATCTGGAGGAGTGGTGTGAATAATGGGCCTCCTGCATAGAGATGCTCCCAAAGGGCTAAAGGAAGGATGTGGGGTGGTTGGAATGTCTGGGGTCCTCACCTAAAGAGGAGGGATTGGGGGTTGGCCAGGAAGTCAGGAGCCAATCATTTGGTAGGTCTTGAGGTAGATCACAGGGTGGAGTTAGCAGTGTGAATCTAGGAGCCTCCCAGGGAAGGACAGAGAACCAGTAGAGCTGGAAATATGAGTCCTCCCTGAAGAGGGAGTAGGGGGTAGCAAGGAGGCAAACGTGGAACACACGACCCTTGGGCCAGTCATGGTGATGGGTGGAAGGGTGGTTTGGATCTAGTGCCCCTGCCTAGAGACCAGAAACCTAGCCTGTCTGGTTAATCTTATGTCTGAGTAAAGAGAATCTGTCTTAGGGATGATTCTGGTCTGTGATAAATGCCTACGATATGAATCAGTAGGGAAAGAGTGGATGCAAACACTTGGCACCAATGCTTCCACTGCAAAAGTCATTTTCTTTACAAAATCTTTTCAAAATTTATTTATGTTTATTTTATGTGTATGGACGTTTTGTCTGAATGTATATTTGTGTGAGCAGAGATCAGAAGAGGGCATAGATCCCCCCCAGAGCTGGCGTTACAGTGGATTATGAGTCACGTAGGTGCTGGTCACCAACCAGAGCCAGTGCTCTTAGCCACTCAGACACTGCTCCAGCCCTGCAAAATTGTTTTTTCTCTTGAATTTTATGAATATATTTAGAAAATGTCAAGTTCACATTTTAGAAGTCTTACATTGATTATTAAGTAAGATTTAAAGAATTTCTCAGGACATTAACTCAAATTCACTATGAACCTATATCATAAATAATATCGATGAGCTGAGTTCTAGGATTTACTGCTATCTCATTTTCTAATTATACTTTTCTTTATACAAAATTAAACTTTTTACACCATTGAGGAAAGTCTTTATAATTTCTGTGGGAAGAAAAAGGATTGACGAGGAGACATGTTAAAAAAAAATAGCTGTAACAGTCTCCAGTGTTGCACGCTGCCAGTGTTTTACATATGAATGATTAATTGGCACTAACTTCCACAAAAAACTAACTTTTGCCTTACTAGAAATGAACCTGACATAGTTGACCATATTAAAACTGAGGTAAATGTGATCGATGGCTTATTCAGGAAATTTCTCTCTGTGAATTCCCACAGCAGTGATCATTTTTATAAATCATCTAGGCAGAACTTGATATAAAAATGGACTCCTTGTGCCCTCCTTGAATTAGGCTAAGAAAGACAACAGATATTTAGCATTTTTCTGAGTCTACTGTGGCAACAGTATCTAAGTAACTGTGGCTTGCATTCTGCCCATAATACACTTACACCAGTGGTAACTAGCTGAGCCTCTCATTTGCTCACTCCTGAGTTGGTGCTGAAGGCTGACATCACCTTTCTGCTCCCCTGGCAGACTCAAGGTAACACCTATCTAACCTCAACAGGAGGGCAGCATCTGTTCATTAGACAATGGTCTGTCTACTGTGCAAGGAGTGTAGTGCCTACCAAAGCAGGCGGGCAGCATCTGCCATCCAGACCAGGGAAACACACCCATTCAAAAGAACCAAATGTCAACATCTGTCACCAGCTAGAAGGTAGTTTCCATCGACTAGAAACAGGGGGGTAACATTTTTCAAAGCTTACGACAAAAGACATAAAGTGAATTTATTTGGTTTGTGGATTTCTAGACTAGCTTAATGATAATATTTAATTATCAAGAATCCATTTATCTATACCATGAAAGTATAAATTCTTAAAAGACACACACATGAACAGACCACCACAGAAACAGACTGTGGGTAGTTATAGTTGAATAGAACATTGAAGAAAGCTGTAGGGTAAGATATGTGCGTACTAGGATGGGATTACTAAAAGGCCTAATAGCTATTTTTATTTTTTAATAGGAATAACAACATGGTAGGGGGAAATACTTTGGAATGATGTAATTTTAAAACAGGAATAGTTTTAGGTTAATTCAAATATTAAATGGTGGATATATCAAAACTACACATAGGAAGATATACAAACAAAATATAAGTATTAATACCTATATAAATCTTCCTAATGATTTGTTTAAAGCAAAAATAAGTATTTCAGCGGGAGAAATACTTATTTTTACTTTGTCTCATAAGAATCATATACCTTTAATAACAATTGAAATGTAAATAAGAAATACCCAATTTAACAAAGATGGAGAAAATAATAATAATAATAATAATAATATTAATAATAATAAAAGAATCATACACCTTAATAACTGGAGAAACCCTAATAACTGGAGAAACCCTAATGTTGTATTTTCTCATTCGTTTATTTCTGCTCTTCATGCTACTGCTAAGAGGCGTGAGTTTACTTGGGTTCAGAGAACATGTTTTTAGTCAATACTAATAAGTAAAACACAGAATTAAATAAAGAGAAGCCAGTCAATTTAGAAGCCAGCAGACATGCCTTAGTCTTGTCACTTTTCAGCCTGCTGGTTATCGGGGTGCCTGCGACTTACTCTACCTTCGGGAGTCATGGGGAAATGATGTGAGGTATTTTCAAACCTGGCTCTCGGCATTTTATGCAAATTTTCAACTCGCTGTCCTGCTCCTTCCTGTTGGAGACTCCATATCCCACCCGTAACATTCCGAGAGTACTGGATACTATCTAGCCTGCTTTGGCCTGCGGCATATGTGGTGAGTAAAGTAGGTGAGGTGTAGTGGCCACATTCTCTTGAACACAAGCTGCCCCAGATAGTGCAAAGCAATAGATTTCAATGAAAGGATGCCTCTCAGAAATGTCCACGGGAGGGGGGGGGGCACGGGAGACAGGAAGTTCTGACAGTGGACTCCAGGAGGAGCTGCCAGGCAGGAGCCCTAGAGAGAAACTGACTCATCCATTGCTGGAGGTGCTGAGGAAGCATGGAATCTGCAAAGAAAACACCTTGACGTGCCTCTTCTCCACTCTTCAGTCTCCTGAGAAAGCTCTCTCATTAGCTGGACCCAGCATGGGGCCTCCAAGGAGTGCAGCTGACGCTGTCCCCTGGAGCCAGCCTCCTGGGGCACAAGGAAGTTCATCCAAAGGCCAGAGTGGATCTGGGAGGTACTGCTTGGGTTTATCTGTTGTGGCAACTGGATTTAATCACTCTAGCAAGGGTTTCAAGTGGACTTTTAAAGCAGGTTTCTGCTGTTCAGTGCTGGACTTTAGACCTGGAATCTCATGCATGCTCTGGAAGTGTCCTGTCATACCTCCAGTTACCCAAGCGACACTCATTGCAGAGGGTGCTTTCACAGAATCATAGGGTGCAGAAAAGGGTGAAGTGAGCCAGAATCAGAGGCAAAGGTGTGTATGTAAGTGGGGGAATGACTGTATTCACTGAGGACAGTTTGTCATTTTCTCTCCCTCGGGCAGGGAGACAAACTAGACATAAACAACGGCCAGTATGAAGATGCCTTAAAAATAAAATTCCCATGTGATCCATTTCATTACTGAGTGAAATGAGATTTCATTACTCAGTAGATCCTTATGTGGGGAAAAAGCATTCTGCCAAACGTTTCCTTGTGTTCTAATGTTTATTACAGCACCATTCACAAGAGCAACGGTGTGGAATCAATCTAGATTCATACCAGTGGATTAAATGGTAAAGAAAGGGCAGCACGTGAGAGATTATTCAGCCACAAAAACTCTGAAGTCCTGTCACTGGCAGCAACAAGAACGAACCATGAGACCACTAAGTGACATGAAGCACATCAGCTGCAGAGAAACACTACATGTTCTCACTCATTTGTAGAAACCAAGAAGCCTACCTCATGAAACAATGGGGGGCGGGAGTCCTGGACACAGGGAACCTTAGGTATGAGGGACCCTGGATACGAGGGACTCGGTAGAACAGAGGTAAAGGGAGCAAAGAGAATTTAAGGGACCCCAAACAGAGACAGGGGACTCCTGATTTCCTGTGACACGGTGAAGCACCGTTGGTTAAAACAATTTATGATGTATTACAAAATATTTGGAGGAGTAAAAACTTCCCAACACATAAAATGATTAATATTAGATATATGAAAGTGCTTACTTCCTGGATTTGACTAATATATATTATATGCTTGTATTAAATTATTATAATGTACCCCATAAGGGTATATAAATGCCATCTCTCATGGAAAAGAATCATAAAAGGTTAAAATCATAAATATTTAAGCCCCCAAAAAATAGTTGGTGATGGGGGGACAGGATATGGTACAAAACAGTTGTCATTTTATACCACAAAACTAATTGTGAAAAATATATGTCCATTTAACTTGTGCTGAAAATTTCATGATTAAAAAGTAAGTTGTTTAAAAGATGAAAAAGAAGAGGTTTAGAGAAAAGGTTTTTTTTTCTCCCTCTCTTCTCTTTTTACCATTTTTCTAGTCCTGGGAGTTATAGGTGGGTCTCACAGACGCTAGGCCAGTACTCTACCAGCCCGCTTCCTACTGTTTTTCTTTCCCGCTTCTGTTCAGTTTGTTTTGTTTGCCATGTGTAGCTCAGACTGGCCTTGAACTCACAGCAATCCTCCTGCCACAGCCTCCCAAGTGGTGGGGTTGCAGCCATGAGGCATCGTATGTAACTCTCCTTGCTGCTGGTATTGAAGTGTCAGTAAGCTGTCTGTGAAGTCACTGTAGCCCAGGCTGGCCAGGAATACTTGTGACCCTCTTGACCCAGCTTTGTTGAGGTAACAGGCAGAGGAAAAACGTTTTCTAAGTAATTAATTTTAGAGCAAAACTTTCAAGGGATGTGGATGTGAGTGTATCTTAGGGGTAGAATTCTTACCTAGCATGAGTGAGACCCTGAGTTCAATCCTTAACACCACACACAAAAAAAGGAATAATGGTAGTAATTTTCGGTAAGTAAAAAAATGATCTTGGTGTATCATGAACGTCATCATTAATATGTTTGGCTGGGTGTGGTGGTGAACGCCTCTAATCCTAGCTTGCAGGAAGCAGAGGCGGGGAGTCTATGAGCTTGAGCTCAGCCTGATCTGCATCGCAAGTTATATAGGTCGGCCAAGGGTGATGAGACCCTGTCTCAGAAAAAAAAAGTTTAAAAAATACACTGAAATTTTATGCCTTTTGATTAGAGTAATTTCATACATTATGTTCTCCAGGAAGCCACCTGTGAAGCAAACATCTACTTAGAGATTATGTTTAGGAACTAAATAGTAAAGACGTAGGATTAATTAGAAGTATGCATTGAACAGAGGGTCACTTAGACAGAGATGCATTAGTTCCATATGTAGCAGAGGACCGCATTGCCCAGCATCAATAGGAGAAGAAGTCCTTGGTCCTGTGAAGGCTTCTTTCCCCAGCGTAAGGGAATGCCAGGGGTGGTGAGGTGGGAGTTGGGTGGGTGGGAGGGGAGCTTCCTCATAGCAGCAGAGGGAAGGGGAAGGGGGAATGGGAGAGGGGGGAAAGGGGAAAACATTTGAAGTGTAAATACATAAAATATCCAATCAAAATGCAAAAAAGGAGAAAGAGACGCATTGGTTCTTCTGGACTTGGCTACCAAATTAACGAAAACAGCTAGACCCTTACAACTACAGTGCTAAGTTACCTGGAGCACACCACTCCATACCACCAGGCAGCGACCATCCCCTGTGAGCTGTCATCAGCCAGTGCTCTGAGAGCCAAGAGGCTGAACCCCGAGGGAGGGTGGAGTGAACACTGGGTGCTGCTGAAGCTACTGAGTCCATCCCTGACATTGCTCACACCCAGTCTCTCTTGCAGAGCGCCCCCCCTCACTCCCACCCCATAGCTGAGATTCTGTGGGAGCGCTGTTTCCCCTGTGGAAATCGGGTACTGCTGGAGCTCAGAAGGCTCTTCTACAATGCTACTAGAGTGCCTTACCGACTATTCTACAAGCTACAACTTTGACTAGTCTTGGTGGTCCTCCTTCAGCCGTAGAGATTCACTTGACTTAACGGTAAAACCCAGTCACAAATACCAAGGAAACCTACTTGTATGTTACACATACTCTCCATTCCTACATGCAACCACAGCCCGGTTTATCTTTGAAGAAATAGGTTAGTTACTTTTGCTAAGACAGAGAGAGTCCCTCTTCCCTAGTTTCTTGAACTAAGATGTGAATTAAATTAAGTATAATTTAATATTCTGGTGGGGGCTCTTATGGGTCTTCTGGTGGAACCATGACACTGTCGAGACTCGGGTCCCTGAGGAGGATATAAAAACCAAATACTCTAAGGGGTCTTGGGATCCGGATGGCTATTTTTCTACTCTGGATTTCTAAACTCCTGTTCTATTTGAGAAATAGCATTGTTGTGCTATACACAGATTCCAGTGGTCCTTTAGTGTTTAAATGTTTACAATTGAATATACTTAACCTCAGTAATAAAAATCAAGCTATATATTACGCAAACTTTCAGCTATGCTCCTGCCTCAGCTTCCAAAGTGTTGCTACTACAAATGTAACCACCACCCTTGGCTTTACAGAGAAGCGTTCAAACTTGAAAAGTATGGTTTAATTTTCCCCTTAGTGGAGTTATATCTTACAGGACTTTCTATCTTGGTCAAGAAAGCATACTCTGGCAATACACCACAAACATGATTTTCAAAAAGGTTGTGATTTGCATCCACATAGATTAAGGAATTCACACACCTGAAGTAATATTTGCGAGCAACTTTTGAGGAGTGAAAATGTCCAAATGTAACTCTGTCCTCCTAGTGTGTAACTCAGTGTATTATCTGTAGGAATATTTGGAAGATTTAAAGACTAATATAAAAAAGCATTAGATATTCACACTTATAGATGAAAGTACCTGAATGTTACTATTTATGACAGATATTGAAAAGAATATCAAGTCTGATACTCCTATAGTTCCAGTCACTCAGAGGATGGCCTGAGACCAGGTGTGTCTGGGGCTACCTTGGGGAACACAGTCAGAGACTGCCTCTTAAAAGTCAATAAACATTGAAGAATTCGTTACTTCATTAGTCTGTATATTGTTTATTATAAACAATTGTGCTTTTAATATTGTATATTATGCTATCAGTGCTATCTGAAATATTTTAAATTGGAATATCATCACAGCTTCTAAGAATGCAGAATTTTATGACCCTTAAAATGTGAAAGTCACTGAAGAAGGAGACATTTCCTCACTGTCCCTCTTCAACAAATTGTTCTTAGCTACCAAGATTGTTTTAAAATGCTTCTGGGTACCAATCTTGTTTTTAAATGCTTTTGTATGTTATCGTACAGGAAAAAACACAGACTTGTGACCCAACATTTTCAATCTCCTTTGTGCTCCATAGTATACATGCTTCCTGTGTTGGAAGCTTATCATTGATATTTAGTTAAAAAGATATTTTTGTTATTTCAGAGGCAAGGTCTCACTGGACTTATGGTAATCCTTCTGCCTTAACTCAGCCTCCTCCTCTGGGACTATGGGTGTGCATGACTATGCCCAGCTAGTATATTGATTATTTAAATGAAAGTCAGCTTGTTTTCTTATTTTACATGCTCCTACCTTGTAATTTACTATACTAGCAAAGGTAACTTTCTTTAAAAAAAATTTTTTTTAACATACAGAAAAGAAAAAAAAATGTTAATGGGACAAAGTTTAAAAAGCCCAGTCAATGCCAAGTAGGAAAGAATGGCGAAAACCTGTGATCCTAAATGTGAAAGATGAAGCCACGTTCTCATTACAGGACGACAGACTAGTCTTTGAGAAATGAGACTATCAACCACAAAGGCAGAAAAATATGCCCACAATAAAACGGGCCAAGGCAGGATCAGCCTTGGTTGTACGCTGTTCTTTGAAGGCAAATGCGTCATGCACTGGGGTCAGCCTCACCTGACACCCGGCTATTCCAGAGTGGCCCCCCTCTCCTGCAACCCGGGGAACACAGTGTACAGACAGTCGTGGCACCGCTGCAGCTAAAGCTAAAATGGCAGCACCCAAAGGACACTGAGCTGCTCAAAGGGACTGAAAACATACTCCAAATCCTCTCTGTTCTTTCATTTTGCATAGACCCCCTTCCGCCAGCACTCGGGCTGCATAGGACGTTTAGCTGTAGTAGAGTTCTTCCTTGGCTTCTCGTGCAAACAATCAAAGCTTTACAGGGATGACTAACGCGGTCTTCATGATTTGACATGGAGACCCTCACCCCCTCCTTTTCGTCCCCTTGACAGTAGAATGGTGACTCCAAAAACCCTCTTCTTTTTGGTCCGTGTCCTGTTCCCCGCCCTCCCAGGGAGGATTTCCAAGGCACCCAGCAGCCCAGGCAGTAGCGGTGGCAACTGCAGGAACCAAGTGGGGAAAAAGCAGTGCAGTGCAGAGGCAGGAAGAGGAGGAGGGAAAAACCCCGTTGCATTGACTATCAATTTAGAGTAGGGCGACCGCTGCCGCTGCCGTGGAAGGAAACGCTGCCAACCGCAACAGAACGCCATACCTAAGTGAGCATGTGTGGGGCTCTGCGCACGCCTAGTGGTGCAACCCAGTGGCATCTAGTTTCGGAAGAAAAATCCAGTTGCCCTGTTTTGTCAGCACCGAGAAAGCTCAGGAAGGGGCTAGTCTAATTGTAAGGGCCAAAGCGAAATTCAGGAAGAGGTGGGCAGAACCCAGAGACCAGAGCAAGAGTAGGTATGCACTAGACACTCTAACCTAAGCCCTCACCTCTGTGAATGAAAAAGTAAAATAAAATAAAAACAAGAAGAAAAGGAAGGACACGTTCCTAAGTGTGGTCGAAGAGAAAGTTTATTGTAGATATGAGAGCATAGCCAGAGGCGGGGGGCATCTGGGGGGGAATCCAGAGTGAACATTTTCCTGAACTAGACCATGTGAGGAGAGGGAAGAGGGCAGGAGAGAGCCAGGAAACCAAGAGGCCAAGAGGGTAGAGGGTAGACAAAAAAGGGCAGGGTAACCAAAATGGTTGGATTTATATAGGGAAGGGCGGCTAGGGGGAGAGCAGCCCAGCCCCTGGGCAGGAGGTGGTGTATGCCAGTCATACCCTGTAACAGGGCTGAGAGACGCTGGGAGAACCTGGAGGCCAGGTCCACTTTGATATGTCATAGGCACCCCAGTGAGCCATCTGTCCCAGATGAGACCCTACACTCATCAGACGACATCCGTTTACCTCCATCCCCGGACATGCAGTCAGTGGGTTGGCTCGGATACCATTCTCACCCGATGTGCATCGCCCTTCCAGGGATAGATTGCCACATGACAAGATAGACATCTTCCACGCTTTAAGAGTCTGTCTGGGGTCATCACTTATCATCCTGTGTTCCCGGCACACCCCATGCTCCCCCCCATCCTCTTTATGTGGTAGACAGTGTTTTAGATATTGTTTAAAGAAGGGAACCTTATCCAAAGATAAATATTAATGAAGCTAAGTCAGGATGCAAGGTCGCTTGATTTCAAATTCTTTTCGGTAGCCTATTCTGGCGCCTGCGGCAAATCCTATCTGTTTGACCTTCAGGGGCCAGCTGCCTCTACCTCAGTGCCTTGTTTTTTCACTCCAGAGCAATGGTGGAATAGGAAGCCTCCTGTTTAACACTGGAGTCTGGAACTTCCTACCCTGGAGCCTCAGGACAGAAATCTTACAACCCAGGCTACATGCTTATTATGAATAAAGTCCCAGAGTAGTAATTGAGGAAGACACACGTGAAAACAAGAATTTATGAGTGGATTTATAATATAGGTGAAGAAACAAGGTAAATAAAAAAAATTGCTGAACAGGTATTAAAATATTGACCTCGTGTCTGCTTTTGCCTGTGCTTTCAGTGTACCATGTCTAGAGAGCTTTTAAAATATTAATCTAAGTTATATAAGCCTATCATTTAAAGCTCCAATAAAGATTCAGCATCCTTATCCATCCAGTTAGAATCAATGTACTTCCCTACTTCCTGTTCGCAGTTTCAAATACTGAGGTGGAACTTTCTTCAAGGTAAGATATAAGAGTCCAGTGAGTAGCTGTTACATTTCTGTAGAAAACAATGGTAAGAGCAACGTTAGGCTTGGCACAGAGAAGATCGTCTTAATCATGCCAGTAGTTTCAAGTCATACTCAAGAATCATCTTTGGAGGTTGGGGATTTAGCTCAGTGGTAGAGCGCTTGCCTAGGAAGCGCAAGGCCCTGGGTTCGGTCCCCAGCTCGAAAAAAAAAAAAAAAAAAAAAAAAAAAAAAAGAATCATCTTTGGTAATTTAAAACTCTAGGCAGAAAAAGATAAGTCACTAGGTGACTATTGTCAATATAAAAACCCAGCTTTAAGTTAAGACAGGAGCCACTAAAACAATATTTGAGAAAAATAACTGCAAGAAGATTCATCTCTGATAGAAATACTGACAGCAAGAATTTGGGAATGACGCTGGCTTGCAAGTATGTCTAATTATATTTTCACGGGGGTGAGGGGAATGAGTGAACTCATTACTAACTCTTTTTCGCAGTCGGAGTTTTATTTCATTTGTATTTTGCTTTTTAAAAATAGGTTCCCATTTCACAGCCCAGGCCAGGAACTCAATATGTAGCCCAGGGTAGCTTCGAACTTCTTCCTCAGAGCCCCGACTGCTGAGATTACAGAAGCTAGTCACAGTGACTCCTGGTTATCAAAGCTATTTTTAAGAGGCTCAAAGATAATACCCCCCCCAGCCCCCAGCCATTCCAAAAAAATTGCCAAAGGCTAATGTGCCCTGACCAGCACTCGGCCGGCCCAGTTCATCTTTGCGTTGGCAGCGCGGACCTGGGTACAGGCCACAGCAGAGCTGTGAGTCCTGCGACTGACAGTCACCTCCTTCTGTCAGGTCTGGGTTCTCCCACCTGGAGAGAACCTGGTTACCTGAAGAACGCCTCCACTGACAGCTTCTCCAGCAGGGTCCAGGTTCTTCCTCGTGCTGCTAGTAAAACCCGGAGCTGCGGATTTCACGTCGCTTTGGCACCGCTCGGCCTCTGGACACCCACAGCTCGGAGGAGGCGGAGGGAGCCGCGGCGGAGGGGGTGGGGCTGGCTGGAGAGCCAGGTCCTATGACTGAGCATGTGCGGAGCGGCGCGCATGCTCAGTGAGGCCGGCCGCCTCCCATTGCGGGCAACTCCGGCGGTGGCAGCAGCGGCAGCGGCGGCGGCGGCGGCGGCGGCGGCACCGCCTCCTCCTCACACTCCGCGGGTGGCGGGGTTAGATGAGTGGCCCCAACAGCGGCGAGGGCGGCGTGGGGAGGAGGAGGAGAAGGCGGCGGCGGCGGAGAAGGTCGCTGTCTTTGTAGTGTCCCTGCTGCGGGCGCCCGAGGCCGCCGCTACAGCCGTCGTCGTTGGAGGAGTCTGTGAGGGCGCGCGCGTGCCTGCCCGCCCGGCCCGCGGGGACGAGGCGGCGGCGGCGAGGATGATGATGTGCGCGGCGACTGCCTCCCCCGCCGCCGCCTCCTCCGGGCCCGGCGGGGACGGCTTCTTTGCAGCCGCCACCATCTCTTCCTCCCCGGCACCGGGGGCGCTGTTCATGCCGGTTCCTGACGGTTCGGTGGCCGCTTCGGGACTGGGGCTGGGGCTGCCTGCCACGGACTCCCGGGGTCAGTATCAGCTGCTGCTGTCAGGCCGGGCCTTGGCGGATCACTACCGGAGGATTTACACCACTGCGCTCAGTGACAGGGACCAGGCCGGCAGCCTCGCTGGGTACCCGGCCTCCAGGTGAGTCTCCCGGGCGTCCTTCCTTGCCGCGTGTGCATCCGTGTGCACCCCCCCACGTGTGTGTGTGTGTGTGTGTGTGTGTGTGTGTGTACACGCACCCGTGCCTGTGTGTCCATGTAATTAGCACCCGGCTTTCAGTCAGGGCTGGATGCTGGTGGTAAAAGCACTTTGGTGATAAGAGGGTGTGGTGGCCACGGTGTCTGTGCGTGTGTGTGTGTGTGTGTGTGTGTGTGTGTCGGTCTTTTGGAGGGGAAGGAGGGAAGGTACAGAAGATGGATACGTATCGGTTAACACTAGCGAGGGTGATGGTGCTGGTCTGTCATGACACGTGTGTATTGTTGAGAAAGGAGGCATGGGTAGAGAGGGATAAGACCACAATGCATGGAGAGCAGAGAATTCGCAAGAGTCCTAAGGGGATGTGTTCGCGTTTCTAGTGTCTAAGCTGCAGTGTTATTTGCACGACCCCTCCCCATCACATTCCTTCCTGCAGCTGCCCTCCATAAAAGCCTCCTTTCACTACAGGGGAGCAATGATGTAGGTTAAAGATACTGATGTTTGTAGGATGTTGTAGACAAAAAGCTAGTGGTTTCATTTTAGGAGATTTAGGAAAAAAGGATACGAATGGGGATTTGTGCAGACGTCAGAAATGTCTGATAGGGGTTTTTAGAAGTGTAGTTTGATTATGGAGCCTTTTGGCCTTGAAATGTGTTTGCAGCTGCTGTCTTGTTCTGATGTCCCGTCCGGCCATTTCACTTCATCTTCTGTTCTATTTCCTGTCACAGATTCGAGAGTACAGGGAGTTTTGTAGGAAAAATGGAAAAAAAATTTCTTTTTTCCATTTTTTTTAAAGTAAAAATACGTTAGAAACATGTCAGCCGACTAGAGTACACCTGCTATCAGACAATCTGAGTAGCTTTCAGGTTTCTTTCAGTTAGACTGGCTACACCTTCAAGTTCCTTCATATAGTTGGCAAATCACTTTCATTTTCTTTTTCTTAAAATATGGGTACTTTTTTTGGCTAAAGGCTCTCCTGTTCTTTTCTTTGCCGTGCCTTAACTTGTCACATACCCTGAAGGCTGGTTGCTGACTCCTTTTGCCAGTGTTGAGAGAGGTAGCTGGGAGTCTCCTGGGCTTCTTCCTATAGCCTCTTACAGGGCACTCAGAAAGCACAGTAGGATTTTTAAAAGTGAGTTTGCAGAAGTTTTTTTTCCTTCCTTACTAAATCAGTGTGGCTTATTAGGGAATGCCAGATGCCTTTTTCTCCCGTTATAGAAGATCTCTCTAGTCCATAAGTCTAGCTAGTGTGTCACTGTGTGTTAAGGCTTATCTGCTGGAGAGGTTGTAAAAATGAGCTTTATTCACACTTCTTTTTATAGATTAAAGCACCCTTATCTGTTTGTTGGCAGGAGTGGGTGCATCCGCAGTTGAGTCATGGATGTAAATGGTCGTAACTGCCCTTTGTTATTTAGGATGAAGGTAACAATGTCACAGGTGTGGTTCTTTGGAAAGCAGCACACATCACATTACAGAATTTACCTTGAGAGTTTAGTTTAAGTTTGAGCCGTGAGTCTCTAAATTATCGTACTGTGGTATATCTGCACAAATTCCTCTTACAGATTTAAAATATCATTTCCAAACGTATGCAATAATCTATGGTATATATTCTTGCTTTGACTTTCTTGGTACCTAGAAGTGTACTTGCAGTAGTAGACAAAGTTAAATATAGGTTCATATACTTAAAATGGTTGATTTCTAGTTTGATCAGTTTCTACAGACTGTCAATAAAATATGAGGAGTTGGTTTTCTGATCTCAAAGAAATATTCATGGAAACTTTGATAATGGCTTCCGATGCTTGTTCATAATATTATTGCTTACTATACTTCACCCTCCCCATTTTAATCCATTGCTGTTCTTTATTGTGAATTGAATTAAATTTGTTCACTAAAAAATTAAAGATGGTAGGGAAGAAGAATTGGATTTAGTTTATTTATATAGGACATTGAGTTAGACGAGATAGAAACAGGGCTGAAATTCTAGAGAGCATCAAGCTTAAAGGTGAGAGAAAGGGAGACAATAAAAGAAACCAAGAGAAGAGATTAGAAAACTGAGAAGAGGAGCAGGCAGGAGCACCTCAGGTTCTAGGGAAGGAAGAGAACGTTTTCAGAAGTGCTAGATACTGAAGAATACCAGAACGGTTTCCTAGTCACCAATAACTTGTGAGCCATTGGTCATAACTGCGTCAAGCATAAAGGGGGGGATAGGAACTATTGGGATAACCTGGGGGATATGCAAGAAGGGCCACTGGAGGGCAACGGGGCTCTCAAGTATGGGAACCTAAGTAGAGAAGAGGACAGTGAAGATGACAGAGCGAATAACTGATAGACATCAGTGGAGGAAGTTTTATAATGACAGGCTGGCCATTGAGAAAGTTATGGATTGGTCTTCCTTTACTAGAGAAGGAAGTACGTCTGAGTATACAGACTGATACTTTATTGAAGATGAGTACCACAGCTATTCTTTCTGCTGAGCTGAATGGGTGGCATCCTTTTGTGGCATTTATTGTGTCTAAGTGTCTGTGTGAAGGAGATCTAGCAGTGCATAAGAGGAAATTATAAAAGCGGTAAGAGAAGAGAAAACATGAGCTTCAGGGAACAAATATATAGATGAATTATCAGCCCAAGTTGAACAAATTCAGTATTATAGAGTGTTTTGGGTGTAAGACTCAAACTTGAGGTAGCACCTAGGATTTTGAAGGCATTTTAATGAGATGGTTAAAAGCTTGGACTCTTGACACAGACTGGCTTTAAGTCCTGCTTGTCCTCTGTCATTTGCTAGTTGTGTAACCTTGACTGTTACATAACTTTCATGCCTTGGTTTTCTTATATGTAGAGTGACGATAATAATGTGCACTACTTTGTAGATTAGATGAACAAATATTTGTTAAGTCCTTGTCACATTATATGTCATTAAATATTAGGTTTTTTTTTTTTTTCTGAAAGTGAGGGGTTTGAGGATATGAAGAGAAGCAATAGTCTTGCCTGTAACTCTTGTTTTTTGGATCAATGATTGCTGAGTATGGGAATAGTTTTTATGTATTCAGTGACCGAATATGTATGCTTTTGAATGAATATGACTGGATGAAATTATAACATTTTCTCAGAGAAAGAAGCCAGCCAGGCAAGGCAGAAAAAAAAGTTTCATCAGTGTTCTGAATGGTAAGATAAGTTTCCATTTGGGAAGCACCACACACTTCTGTGGTAAGATCTTACAGCTTGTAGACTGCCTTAGTTTAGATTCCAGTTTTACCTTTTTTAGGTCGCAGGGTGTGTGTGTGTGTGTGTGTGTGTGTGTGACATGTTCTGCTCTGTAGATGCTGTTAGGTCTAGGCCTTCAGTCACCAGGCCCAGCTGAATGGTTTGTTTTATGGTTTTTGAGATGGGATCTCATGTAACCCTAACAGGATCACCATGTAGCCCAGAAATAAAAGTTGTCTCTTGGTTTAGCATTCTGATGGCTAGTATTACAGGTGCGTACACTACAGCTGGCTGGGACTACATGGGTATACACTACAGCTGGCTGGCTCTTTCTTGTAATTTTTAGAGTAATCTAATGGCTGGGTGGCCACACATATTAAATGTCTTTTAAATGTTAGTTGCTGTTGTTATTATTAAAATCATCTTTACAGTTCCATTCTGCTCATTATAAACCTTACTCGTTAGAAGATGAATGAGGAAAACCTTTAGTTGACAGATTCAGGGTTAAAGTATGACTGCAAGTTAAAGAAACGTAGAAATTGAAAGCTTTGGTTGACTGCTTGGTAAAAGGGAAGTGGTGCTAGGAGGGAAGTGGTGAACTGAGCTAGGAGGAAAAGCCTCTGCACTGGGGCTTGCAGCAGCAGAAGAGCACCCAGCTCCGAGTACCAGAGAACACTGACTAAATGGGGATTCCTGCCCTTTTCTTCAGCTAAACATACTAGTTAGTTTCTTTGCTACTTCTTTCTTTTTGTTAGGAATGCCATTTGACTGGCTTGTTAGTATACTCTGATAATCCCAGCATGTGGGTGGTGGAGGTAGGAAGGTCAGGAGTTCAAGGCCAGCCTCTGGACCTGGTACTGTATCTACAGTAAAACAGAACAGAACAGAAATGGTATTTGAGTCCATTCCGTCTGTGTTTAAACTCTGGGTTTCAGGAGACTAAGCAGTCAAACCTGTGAATGTTGAGGACTGTTAGATGTGGAAGTCGTAGTCTTGATTGTATTGTCTGTCTGGGGATGGAAGATAAAAGGCAGATACTTAAGGGAAAGGTTAGTGAAAACAACTGCGACATGATGGGGCCCTGGACCTGCTCAGCTGCACAAGCACCGGTGAGGAAGGCAGTGCGTGTAGGTAATGCTAACATTTTTATTAATGCTAGGACGTAGGTATCAGGAGGGAGAGGAGTAAGAATTCATTGCAGGATCGGAGAGATTAGCCAAAAGGACAGTATCTGGAAGAACAAAAAAAAAAAATAAATTTTGATCAGAATTATTGGGAAAATCCTGATAGTTTTGAGCTAAGAAGAGGCATCATTGTAGAAGCGGGCTAGGGAATGTTGTGGATTTGTGTATCTGTGTATGTGTATCTGTGCTGGGGGGCAGTTAATACTTTTCTTCACATAGGTGTTAAATCTGTGAAATCTTATATGTTCTATAAACACATTAAGACAAAGGTACTACTCTGTTGGTACACCGATTGGTAGAAATGCAAAATGAATTAGTCTCCTAGCACAAAAAAAGTGAAAAAATATTGGATCTTATAAAAATATATGTTCATTTAATAAATTTAAATATGTTCATTTAATCATAATATTTTCATATTATAAGCTATTTCGTTTAGAAGTTCACAAAACAATTTCCTGTTTTTATCAACAAAAGATTAAATGTGTTGATTCTTTTTTGGGGGGTAGTGTTTGTTAGGTTAGTTAAGATTTAATTTACATATAATAACATTAACCCTCTCTAACTATTTATTTAATGAATCTTAGAACTATCACTATAGTCAATAGAAGATTTCCATCACTTCAGAAAACTTTTTAGGGCTTCATACTTCTACCCTGGCTACCATTATGACTATATCTAGCATTCTAACTTTTATAGTTCCTTTTAGGACAGCACCTTACGTATTGTTGCTGCTTCTGTCCTCCATTCTGTTTCCTGTAAATGGAAGTTAGGCCTTAAGAGCTCATTGGATTCTGTGTAGACATCCTAGCAGGAATCTGTATAGTACCGAGCACTGCATGTAGCCCCAGTCCCGAGTTACTGGCTGTGCTTCCTTGCAGTGGTGCTAACACTAGTACTCATCAGACCTTTCCCTTGTAATTTATGGGAGTAATGACTAGCACTCTGCACCTTCACTGCATGGTTTTAATATCCTTTGATAGTCTTTGCCTGAATCAGTAATTTTATTAGAAGTTTAAGAATGTTTTTTTCCCTCTCACAATTCTGTTTATCTTTCTGTATTTATTAGATAGTGCTTTTTCGTGTCCTAGACCAGTGGTGATGTGGCAGGGCTACAGTTAGCCTCCTAGATTACCCATGCCCTTTCCAGATTGAGTCACATTCTTTTCTAGCCGAGAACTGAAAGAGAAGGTAGCTGAGTTCCCCAGGCATGGTTCCTATTCACTGCAGCCGCAGTTGTCTCTGGGCTGATGTGGTAGTGCCTGGCCTGTTTGCCTAGAGGAAAGACACTTTTGAAGGATCATCTCAACCTGGGCTTCCCCATGGTACTGGCTGAGGCTTTTCTATGGCTGAATTGCAGTCCAGCTTCTATTCAGAACAACTACTTTCCCTTCCTCTTAGTTGTTGATTCTCAGAGCATGCCTCAGTAAGCTCTGGTGTGTGTATCTTCTTTTCAGCCATTTAGGAACCTTAGTGTGGGCTGGGATGAACCACCTTACTAGTGTCTGTTGAACACTGCTACTGCCAAAACTCAGCATGCACATTGTTTAACTATGAAAACTGCCATGCAGAATGTGGCTTCTGTGACTGGAAATGTCCTGGTGGATACTATATCTTGGGCTTTTGAGAGGCTTAGGGAAGTATTCATTGTAAGGGTAGTATAATGAGCCTGCTGTTGATAAGTGACATTGATAGATGAGAATGGCGATGGAAGGCTGAAGGTAATTGCATGGAAGGTAAAAGGGATTTTCTTCTTTTTAGTGACATATAGAGGAATGTCTGCAGTGGGGATAAGAAGCAGAGCCCAGGCCAGCCAAAAGCTTAATGTTGAAGGTGCTAGGGTGGATAGACTGCTAGGGTGGACTGACCTGTCAGTGTTCTGATTGGGTGGAAATGGATTCCTGACCCTGAGACTAGAACCTCTCTGAATTGATGTGCCTGTAAACCTTTGAGCCTCTAAATTTTCCTGAGTCCTCTAGGCTTCCAGAAGTTGCTTAATTATGGGTAGAAAAATGTCTTCTTGAAGACTCTGTAGAGGTTTGTACTCTCCTGCCTCTCCTGGACCATCTCTGCCCTTCTCTTAGCTATAACAAACCAATAAATAGTGTCAAGGCATGAAGGCACTGGACGGACACACACACACACACACTCACGCCTACATACATTTATGTTCTAAACTGAACTGAGATAGATACGCTAAAGCACCACAGTAGACACATAGAAATACCATATTATATTTGAACTTTTCAAAGGAAATACTGCAGTGTCTGTCTCACCACTAGTTTGAAATAGTTAATGGTTTTGACCTCAGTTACTACTACATTTCTTTTGATGGCATCCTATTTTTGCAAAGTTAGGCTTTTTGGTGGTTGCGATACAAATCAAGCATTACTTGTCAGAAATATGGAACTGCACAGGAGGGTGGCCTCTCCAGTCTGACTCCTGAATAATTCTCCTGCTTGAGAATTATTACAGTGCCCAGTAGTTGCCCTTAGCACAGGGATTGTTTTAGACTAAGAATCCACTTTATGTCAAAGAAGGACTGGTGAGCTCCATTTGTCTCATCATATACCACATGAGCCAGAAGCTGCTGATCTGATCGGGCATCACTGATTGCCTCAGTGGCAATACTGATGGCAGTACCCTGGCCTGCACATAGTACTGCAAGGATGAGCAGCCCTTCCGTGATAGTCCCGGAAAGAAGACCAGGTAGGAGCGGCTCTACTCAGTACCATTCTCAGTGATGCAGTTGGGGAGTTTGTGTTTCCTGTCATCAGAGCTAAGAGATGAGAAACATTTTTAAAAGAAAACACAGAAGAGTCCAGTTATAAGTGAAATGACAGTTGGTAGGGCTCAGAGCTACTAACTAAAGAAATCTAAAGAAATCTTTCTTTGAATGGGGCTTATGGACCAGTCTGGAAAGTAGGATTGTCAACACAACAGCACAGATGTTTGTCACGTAAATGATCCAGCGGGTGCCTTTCAGATGTCAGTATTATAGTTATCCTCATAAAATGAATTTAATAATTATTCTGTATTAAAGATCATATAGGCTTGGTGTTTGTAAATATTTGATAGATTCCATCTGAGGCATTTAGTGGTATGTGCTTTTTCTTTAATGGCCTGGTAGCTTGTTTTTTAATACTTAATAATATCTGTTGTCTAAAGGTGCCATAGTTTGTTCTTTGGAAGGGGATTTTGGCTGCTCCTAAGTTTTGACAATTATGAATGAAATTCCTATAAACATCCATATGCAGGTTTTTGCATGGACATAAGTTTTCAACTTCTCTGGATAAATACATTCCAGAATCTGTAATTGTTGGATCATATGGTCAGGATATGTTTAGTTTTGTAGGAAACTGCCAAATTCTCTACCCAAGTAGATGTACCATTTATATATATAAATATATATGAATAGTGTATGAGAGTTTGCATTGCTCTGTGTCCTCAGCCACATTTAGTGTTGTTAGTGTTCTGGAATTTGGACATTCTGATTGATTGGTCTCTTTGTTTTAATCTGTATTAGTGTGGTAACACCTCTTATAGAACATCTTTTCAGGTGCTGATTTTTGTTTGTCCTCCTCCCTCCCGTCCTCCTCCCTCCCTCCCTCCCTTCCTCCTCCCTCCCTCCTCCCTCCCCCTCCCTCCCTCCCTCCCTCCCTCCCTCCCTCCTCCCTCCGTCCTCCCCTCCCTCCCCTCCCTCCCCCTCCCTCCTCCCTCCCTCCCCTCCCTTCCCTCCCCCCTCCCTCCCTCCCTCCCCCTCCTTCCTTCCTCCCTTCCCTTTTTTTCCTTCCTTCCTTTTTTTTTTTTTTTGCACTCTCTATCATTGCTTTGTTAACTGCTTAATTTATTTAATCTGCTTCATGGCCCAGTGCAGGCCCACCACTCCCACACTTGCTGGGGACAGTGCAAGTATAATTGGTCACAGGATGCTGGACCATGCTACTATTGGGAGTTCAGGAGTCCCTCTGCAGCAAGTTTGCAAACTCCACACACAAATACAGTCTACACAGCAAGTCAAGTGGCCAAAGATTTCCCATTCCGTAATTTATTTTGTCTATGTACAAAATATTTCACATATCACCCCATAGATTAAAGCTAATAACAGCAGACACTCTTTCTGGATCCCCCCACCAGTACAACCCATCACACATATTTATAACCAAACCTATTCCCAATTTTTTAGGAGATGGCAAACCTTGGTGAGCTACAGAGTCCCTGGACACCTGGCAGCCAGTGGTGAAGTGCCCCTAGAGTTTCTCATTCCCCTGGCCCCTTGAGTGTGGCTCAGGAAGAAAGCTGGACCAGCAACAACAGAGGTGGAATCTACAGGGCCCAGCTCAGGGAGCTCTCTTCATATCTCAGTTTGGGACTCAGCAGCCACCAATGCCTGTCTCAAGTTGCTGCCTGGATCAGACATTCTAGAGGATGTGCAATAGCTGCCACAAGGGTGCAAAGAAATTGATGGGACCTCCTCCTCCCTGCTTAGACCCAACGTCTCAGGCAAACCACACTGGCATCCAGAACCTATCTATTGTTAGGCAATACCTTGAGCTTTATTATTATTATTATTTATTTACTTTTATTTCATGAATTTGTGTTTTGCCTGTATGTATGTTTGTGCCAGGTGTTAGGTCACCCTGGAACTGGAATTAACAGACAGTTGTGAGCTGCCTTGTGAGTGCTGAGATTTGAACTCAGGTCCCCTGGAAGAGAAACCAGTGCTCTTAACCAATGAGCCATTTCTCCAGCCCACACCTTGAGTTTTTGACTGAGCCCACCAGCCTGGATTTTAGAGGACAGGGCCTCTTTCTTTCCAGCTCCAACTTCTTTGGTGTTTTTGTGAGTGACTGCTTGTTGAGACAGGGTGCTGAAGTCGGAACTCCCCACACACTGATGGGTAGCAGAAACCAGTTCTTATTTTGGATCCTATAGGTTTCACCACTACTAAGATTCTTCAAAACCTGTTCTAAAGGGCATGGCCTGGGATGGAAGGAGAAATTGATGTCATTTCACGCGCTTTGAAGGCTCTGGTTGTGTCACTCATAACTACCACTTGAAGACCTTCCTGCACCATGCTGCACCAGAGACTCTAGAGCCCTCAGGCCAGTTTGCTTGCTCAGCAGGCCCAGGCCTTGTAGATTAGTGTTAGGTTACAGGCTTCCCGCATCTCAATCCACGGAGCTCCCGGGTCGTCCCAGTAACAGACTCTTGGTCTAGGATCCAGGCTCTTTTATCAAACTCTTCACAGCTTTCAGGGAGTGTTGGATTTATAGACGGGAACTAGGCCCCAAACCTGTGGAGAATTGTTTCCCTGCATTGAAGTGTGTCCTGGGGAGGTAGTAGGGATGGCTTGTTCTGCTTCTAAGCAAGCCCTCTATCCACAGGAAGCCTAGGCTGTCCTGCTCACCGCAAGGACAGGGTGCAGAGGGCGTAATGCTGGCTGTGGAATGTCCCCAGCAGGAGGATAGGCCAGGGTAGAGAGTCCTAGGTTAGCAGTACTCCATGCTCACACTGTGGTTGAGTTCTTCCAGCTCTGCTGGCAGTGGGATGGGATTTGTTATTTCTGTATCTACTTTAGGAACAACATATCAAGGATGTTTTCTCATTTTTAAACCCCAAGATTGTTGTTCTGGTAGTGTTGGATTTGAGAGTTGTTGAATAGCTAGGATAATAATCTTCTATTAGCTATGTCTTTTATAGATATTTTCTCCAAGTCTGAATCTTTTTTTTCTCATTCTATTGATAATTATTTTTGGAAAGCAGGTAGTTTTGATTTTAATGAAGTTCTCAATTATTTTCTCCTAGTTCATGCTTTATCATTTTATTTGAAAAACTGTTGCCATATGCAGGGCTGTCTAGGGTTTCACCTATTCTGTCTTCTGAACGCTGTATTGCTTTGTGTTTTACATACACAATCTATTTTCCATTTTGAGTTAACTTTTTGTGCAGGCTACAAGGTCTGTATTTAGAGTCCTCTTTACTGGGTGGATGTCTAGTTGTTATTGTCGTTCGTTTCATTGCTTTGCTTTGCTCCTTTGCTAATGCCTTTTGACTCTATTTGGTCTTTTCTGAGTCCCCTGCTCTTTGTTCTGTTGGGCTGTCTCTTGTTTCTTCAGTACTACATGGTCTTGGTTACTGTAGTTTTATAGGAAATCTTATTTATTTATTTATTTTATAGGAAGACTTATTTATTTATTTATTTTCTTTTCATATTGTCTTAGCTATTATGGGTGTCTGTCTTTTCTGATAAACTTTTAAACATTTGTCAAATTCCCAAAAATAACCTATTTATTTATTGAAACTCTGTTAGATCGATGAATTAGAAAGAGGTCATCTTGATAATAATGTTGAGCCTTTCTGTCTATATGTATGAGATATTTGTTATTTAGTTTCTTTTATTAGAATTTGCGGTTTTCTTCATTTAGTTCTTTTAAGTATTTTATTAGATTTATACTTTTATATTTCTTTGTTGAGGATACTTTTATATTCTACTTTGCTTCTGGCATATAGAAAAACAATTGACACACATATACACACAATACTAATGTTTCATGCATACAATGCTATAACCTTTTATTAAGAATACAGGGGTCATTTTGTTTTGTTTTGTCTCTTCTTTTAGATTTCTGACCTAGGAAGCCATATCATCATTCCTTTCTTGTTTATTGCATTAGCTGTCGTTCTCACAGCGGTATTGATATATCAAGTAGTGAGAGAGCACACCTTTGCCTTGTTTCTGGTCTTAGTGAGAAAGCTTGTACTTTCTCACTGTCAAGTCTGATGTCGTCTGTAGCATTTTCTTCAGATATTCTTTTTGCATGTTGAGGAAAGGTTCTTGATTTCTAATTTACTGAGAACTTTCTTTATGAACTAGGGGGTTGAATTTGTGGAATTCCTTTCCTGCATTTATTGATGTGACCATCTCATAGATTATTTTTAGCCTGTTAATTTTTCTTCAGGTGATACATACTTAGCTGGGATACCTTTCACTTTCGTTGCTGTGAATGTTTTTGTATATTGTTGGATTCAATTTGATAAAATTTAGAGGTTCTCTTTTGCATATACATTCATGAGAGATGCTGGCTTATACTTTTCTAATATTTCTTTGCCTGTCAAGTTTAATGCTAGTGTTACCCTGGCCTCATAAAGTGAGCCAGGATGTGTGTCTTCTGTTTATCTTAGTCACCAAGTTTATGCTTATAGTTTATGCCAAGTTTATAGTTATTGGTATTTCCTTTTTTAAATTTTAATATCTATGCACTTTGTAATGGTGATTCCTCTTTCATTTCTTTCTTTTTTTAATAAATCAATCTTTTCTTTTTTAAAAATATTTATTATGTATACATCATAGAGCTTTCTGCCTGCATGTATGCCTGCAGTCCAGAAGAGGGCATCAGATCTCATTATAGATGGTTGTGAGCCACCATGTGGTTGCTGGGAATTGAACTCAGGACCTCTGGAAGAGCAGACAGTGCTCTTAACCACTGAGCCATCTCTCCAGCCCTTTCATTTCTGATAACATTTACGTATGTAGGTATGTATGTATGTATGTATGTATGTATGTATGTATGTATGTATGTATTCAATTCATTTTCTAGTTTTGCTTATAAGTTGAGAGAATCAGCTTTTGGTTTGCTTGTTTCTAATTTATTCTTCTCTCATATAATGCATCCATTCACAGTTTCCCTTCCTTCCATTCCTCCTAGTACCCCCTCTGCCCAGATGTACCCCAATCTGTTCCCCCCACTCCCCAAAGACCAGGCCTCCCAGGGCTATCACTTGAACTCAGTGCAACAAGACACAGTAAGACTAGGCACCAACTTCCGTGCCAAGGCCGGGCAAGGTAACCCGGGAAGGAAAAGGGTCCCAGGAGCAGGCGAAAGGACAGCTTTGGAATCTTAGGTCATTCACTATAGATTTTATTTTCTAGTGTGAATATTTGAAGCTTTGACTACTTTAGGTACATTCCAAGTATTTTACTATACTACTCAATTAGTTATAATATTTAAAATTTTTATTTGTGGCTTTTTTTATTTGATTAGCATAGTACCTAGGATTATTTTCTTAACTTTCAGATATTTAGTAATATCATAAATACCACTGTCAATACTTCTAATATGTATTTTATATAATTTTGATTTTTAAAATTTATTTGAAGCTTTTATGGATGAGTTTATGAGAATTGTATTATATCCTTTCCATTTTCCCCTGTCCTCCACCAGAACTTCCTCTGTTCCCCTTCCCTCACTCTCGCATGCACACACACACACACACACACACACACACACACACACACACACACACACACACACACACATTCTCTGGGTAACCTATCAGTGGGTTTGTCTCTTGAGAAGACTGATTTTCCCTCTGTGGATGGGGCCTTGTGCAGTTTTTTCCAACCACATTAACATTTGTTGAAAAATGTTATTTTTTCTTTTGCTTACAGTCTGATAATTATGCCATTTGTCCTTAAAAGAGTATTTTTTCTCTTGGGTTTAAATATTCTGTAAGAGTCAGTATATTGGTTAGGAATTTGTGTCTGTGACGGATACATTACACATAGAGATTTATTCTTGTAGTTTCAGTCGTGATGAATGGCAAAACCGCCATGGAGATGTGCCTGACAGGAAGCTTCAACTCATATCACAGCAGCCAGGAAGCAAAGAGCAGGGAGGACTTAGAGTCCAGATATATCCTTCCAAGGCACACCCCTTCCATAGTTTCACCTAATAATCTATTCATGATTTGAATCTATCAATCGCTTATGCCACTAATTAGGTCAGAGCACTGGTGATCTAATTGTCTCTATAGTGCCCTCATAGATATCCTCCAGAGAGCTTTGCTCTAATCTTTTAGGTGTATCTTTCAACCTAATCCAGTTGAAATCGGTGTTAACCATCACAATCAATTATTTAAGTTTGGTGGAGAGTTGTGTGGACATTTTGTGTATCTATATTCCTTTTTTAGTCTTAACTAACTATTAAACTAATTTTGGCCCTTTAATTTTGTTAATGGTTGCTTTATATAATTTTAGTTTTTTCTGTTGGGTGCATATGTATTTATAATTACTAAAAATTCTCGTGCATTGGTGCTGGAGAGATGGCTCAGTAGAGAGCATTTACTGCTTTTGTGGAGGACTCATGCTTAATTTCTAGCATCCACATTAGATAGCTTACAGCATCCAGCTCCATGGGGGAATCCTATGCCTCTGGTCTCAGCAGGTTCCTGTATTCTCTTCTTGTGTTGTACTAGCACACACACATACATATAATTTAAAAAATCCTGGTGTAATTTATTGCTTTTATTTTTTAATATCACGTTATCATCTCTAGTAATCCTTTTGAATGAGTTTACTTTAGTGATATAAACATAGTTTTCAAGGGCTGGGAAGATAGTTTAGTGTTTAAAATGCCTGTTTGCAAACTTAAGGGCCCAAGTTTGGGTGTCTCACTACCCACACAAAAGCCAGGCCAAGCAGTGCAAGTCTTTACCCCCAGCCTTGGCTGATTCAAGAATTATAGACAGAGGCTTCCTGGGCATCCAAGCTAGCCAAAACAGGGAGCTCCCTGTTGAGTGAAAGAACCATTCTAAAAAATAAGATATTTGCTGTGTGTAAAGATCAGAGGACAGCTGCTTACTTCTCTCTTTCCACTGTG